>NC_085987.1:6395031-6646680 GCF_910591565.1 Cydia splendana | reverse complement strand
GTCTGCGGCACGATCCTCTGAACCGATTAAGAAATATAAAGCGAGCATAACTTATGTTGGCAAGTTGTCTGATGCAATTTACAAAATTTTGAAGTCTAACGACATTCCTGTGGCCTTTAAGACAAATAATACTTTGCACTCGAAGCTTTGCAATGGCAAAGATAAGATCGAGAATGGGAAAAAGTCTGGAGTTTATAAGCTTACCTGTGACGATTGCAATAAAGTGTATGTGGGGCAAACGGGCCGTAGTTTCACTACTAGGTATAAAGAGCATGTTGCGTCATATAGACATAACCATCCAGAGAAGTCCAATTTTGCAAAGCACTTATTAGATACAGGTCACACTTTATCTGAGAATCATTCTTTTGATATTTTACATGTTTGCGAAAAGGATTGCGTTTGGGTGTTCTGGAACAACTGGAAATAATTAGGTACAACAATAGGGGCATGATTCTTAACGAACAATTGAATGTTGCGTCATCGCCGTTATTACGAATTTTTCCATCTCACTCACACTTGCACGGTAGGGGGAGTGGTCAAGGTATAAATATGGCCGACCATTCTAGACAGGTCATTCCGTTGCCGGGCGTCAGACCGTCAACAACTCCTGAGGATGCCTCGTAGAGAGGCGAAACACGTGTCGAGGTTTATTCTTTTCGGTGGTGGTTTGTTATATTTATTTGCGTATTTATTTTTGCGGTGGGAGGGTGGGAATATTAATTGCATGTAAAAATACGCAAGTAAGTATAACGGGTTAGCACTGATTGACTAGCACGTTATCTTTTCGCGGATTAGCAAAGTAATATTTTGGTTTTAATTAGTATGGATTTCCGCAAAGTAACGCCTGATTCTATTCACTATTTGAAAACGGCTTGCGTGGCCGAACAGGCACGACTTTATGTCAAACTAACCAAACAACATCGTGCAGCTGTCCAGAATGTTTGGTTTAACCAACAGTGCAAGCGTTTGAATGTTGTTCCTAATTACATCCATTTCCGCTGTAGTAGTACTTCCAGGGCTGCTAAATTGGCTATTAATAGGGCTCAGAAAATATGGTTGAACGAAGAATCTCGCCACTGGTTTTCAGTAAGGGATAATTTGAAATTGCATCTTAAGGTGTTATATTCAGAACTTTCATTTAAGTTGCATAATCTCGAATTCGATATTCTGGACCAGAAGGCGAGATACTTTGCTTCTGAACTTGCACACCAGATGTATACTACCCAGCTTAACAAATTGCATAGGTTAACAGAGTCGAGTTCTGGTTCATTTTTAAGGAGAAGGGATGTGCAAGTAACAACTCACCATGTTTTCCATCCTCGAGTCAAGAATTTAACTAATGTGGAGTTCTCAGAAAATGAAATTGGGCTTTTAGATAAAGGTTTGAAGTATAATTTCCAGACAAAAATTACTCATAGAACATTAGAAAATTTGGCAGTGGATTCTGAGGTTGCAATAGTGCGGGGCCGTGGTGATGTAGATACAAAGACCATGGTGGCTAATGTTATCAAGAGTACTAGTCCAGCACAGAGTGCGTGTGTTGATTCTGATGTTTTGCTGCTAAGATCTATACAACAGAAAGTGCAAGACAGTGATTTGGTGGTTTCAAAGGCAGATAAAGGCAACTGCATTGTGATTATGGAGAAGGGACAGTATAATCAGAAAGTACTAGACCTTATTCAAGGTGACGGATTTTCGAGATTGCAAAGAGACCCAACTCCAGGGTTCCAGAAAGATCTTAGACAAGCAGTTAAGAATTCTTCATTTGTTTTTGAAACCGAACATCAGAAGAGTATGGTTGTGCCTATGAATCCACGAGCTCCTATTCTTTATGGACTTCCCAAAATTCATAAGGATAATATCCCAGTTCGTCCAGTGGTCTCATATTTGGGTGCGCCAACTTATAATCTGGCAAAAAGGTTGAATTCCATTATAAGAGACAAGTCCCAGTTCCAGCCGAAATATTGCTTGAAAAATAGCTTGCAGTTAATAGAAAAGATCCAGGACATTAACATACCAGATAATGCTGTTCTTCTTTCATTGGATGTAGACAGTTTGTTTACAAATGTGCCATATGGAGAGACTTTGGAGATTATTAAGGGTCTTTTTGAAAGGCAACGTTTACATCCAGGGGAAGTAGATGAATTGATAGATCTAACAGCGATTTGTATGAAACAAAATTATTTCAGATTTGGGGGACAGTATTATTTGCAAAGTGATGGTTTGGCTATGGGTTCACCACTAAGTCCTTTAATGGCTGATATTTTTATGGACCATTTTGAGAACCAGCATATTGCGGGCAACAATAATATATTATACTATTTTAGATACGTGGATGATTTGATTATTTGTTGGACGGGTAGTATGGGCCTGCTGGATGCATTTATTGCTGAAATTAATGGTAAGCATCCAAAAATTAAGTTTAAAAAGGAACTAGAGCAAGACAACTCATTGAATTTTCTAGATTTAACAATCACTAAAGTAAACAACAGGCATCAGTTCAAAATTTACCGTAAGCCTACACATACCGATACAGTTATCCCGGCTTCTTCCACGCATCCGTGGCAGCATAAGTTGGCTGCTTTTCATTGTTATGTGCATAGAATGTTGACTGTGCCTCTTTCTGATGAACACTATCAGATTGAATTAAATAATATTTATCACTTAGCAGTTTCGAATGGTTACGATAAGTCTGTTGTGGATGGTATCATCAGGAAAAAGCGGAATAGTATGGTCAACACTATGTTGTATGCGGCACGATCCTCTGAACCGATTAAGAAATATAAAGCGAGCATAACTTATGTTGGCAAGTTGTCTGATGCAATTTACAAAATTTTGAAGTCTAACGACATTCCTGTGGCCTTTAAGACAAATAATACTTTGCACTCGAAGCTTTGCAATGGCAAAGATAAGATCGAGAATGGGAAAAAGTCTGGAGTTTATAAGCTTACCTGTGACGATTGCAATAAAGTGTATGTGGGGCAAACGGGCCGTAGTTTCACTACTAGGTATAAAGAGCATGTTGCGTCATATAGACATAACCATCCAGAGAAGTCCAATTTTGCAAAGCACTTATTAGATACAGGTCACACTTTATCTGAGAATCATTCTTTTGATATTTTACATGTTTGCGAAAAGGGATTGCGTTTGGGTGTTCTGGAACAACTGGAAATAATTAGGTACAACAATAGGGGCATGATTCTTAACGAACAATTGAATGTTGCGTCATCGCCGTTATTACGAATTTTTCCATCTCACTCACACTTGCACGGTAGGGGGAGTGGTCAAGGTATAAATATGGCCGACCATTCTAGACAGGTCATTCCGTTGCCGGGCGTCAGACCGTCAACAACTCCTGAGGATGCCTCGTAGAGAGGCGAAACACGTGTCGAGGTTTATTCTTTTGGTGGTGGTTTGTTATATTTATTTGCGTATTTATTTTTGCGGTGGGAGGGTGGGAATATTAATTGCATGTAAAAATACGCAAGTAAGTATAACGGGTTAGCACTGATTGACTAGCACGTTATCTTTTCGCGGATTAGCAAAGTAATATTTTGGTTTTAATTAGTATGGATTTCCGCAAAGTAACGCCTGATTCTATTCACTATTTGATTAACCTAACGTCATCATTGGTTGCGTATACAGTGACTCCTAATACTGGTTCTAATTACTACCAATGTTTAAATCATTATTAAATGAAATAGAGTTGCATTTGTTTTGTTCCGTTCGATATAAAAAAAAACAAATTTGACTTTACTTTCCAATAGATTCAAATTCCACTGCCAATTTCTATTAAGTGGGCCGTTAGAGGGTAACGTATCGTGAAAGGGTGCAAAGGGGGTTAAACATCAAAATTTCCAATTTTGCCCTGGAGGACAGTCTCTCATCAAGACCGTAAGAGCAAAAGCGAGACTACGTAGGTACCTATTTAAAACCAGTGCCGACCTAGATATACCTATTGGTTCAAAGCATGAATACCAATTAACTGACAAATGCATGATTTCTATTGCTAACTAAGCAGATTCGCACCTTACTAAAATGAAATGAAAATTGAGGTTTTTTCTTAGTAGGTACGTTTTATCTTACACCTGTAAACGAGCAATTCTTGCATATATACCGGGTGTGGCCTGTAACATGAGCAAAAAATTAAACTGTAGGCTGTACTGCTCATCCTGACCAACATTTGTTCAGCGACTTTTAAAAATAACCTATGGTTTATTTTTAATACACTTTAAAGTTTATTCTAAGACGCAATGTATTGCGAATTTTGTTATGTTTAAGGCGTGACAAGCAACGTCAATCACAGTGATATGGCGTGGATATGGCGTCCATTGAAGATAATATTTATTTTGTATGAAAAATAGGGAGTCGAAATACTTGATAATTTTTAAAACTTGTTAAACAAATGTGTCACCGTTTGAGGAGTACAATCTAAGTTTTAATTATTTGCTCGTGTTACAGGCCGCACCCGGTATATAACGGCAGGGCGGTAGGCCTTATCTCTAGGAAAAAGTACGTTTTTGAGTTTTTATATGTTTTCCGGCAAAGCTTGGTCTTTAAGATATTATTTGTTATTGGTAGATACTTTTTTACCATATGATTCGGTCAAATTGTGTTTTTTGAAAAACAAATTATAGCCAGCATTCAATGAATGTAGGATGATACCTTTGGGTATGGTGCTTTACGCACACTAGTGTCCCATCCCCTCCCCCTGACGCAACCCCCCCTTTTAGTATGAAATATGTCCCGGTTTACAGTTTTTTTTATTTTTTGGGGAAATTATACATTATAGTAAAAAAAGTATCAATATAAGAAATAATCCCTATTAAATTCTTAACAAAAAAGGTTATATTTTTTTTTTTTATATGACGCACCATATTCATGTTATGGCTAGATGAACTTTGACAAAATTTAACCGTTGAAAAACTTGTTGAACTAAAAGAAATCTTACACGGAGAATAACCTTGCAAGCTTATTCTCCGTATAAGATTTCTTTCAGTACTATCACGTACTATGTTATATTGAACTTCAACAAGTTAATACATGAATATGGTGAGTCTTACCAAAAAGTTGCATATAACCTTTTTTGTTTAAAATTTATTAAGGATTATTTCTTACCTTGATACTTTATTCATAACTCTAATACTTTTCTCAAAAATTAAAAAAAAAACTGTAAACCGGGACATATTTCAAGCTAAAAGGGCGGTTGCGTCAGGGGGAGGGGACGGGACACTAGTGTGCGTAAAGCACCATATCCAAAGGTATCATTCTACATTCATTGAATGCTGGTTATAATTTGTTTGTCTTCCCCATACATTAGAACATAACTTGACCGAATCAATACTTGTAAAAGTACTTTGATATATTTTACTGTACCTGCCTACCACGCACGGTTTGGCGTAGGTATACCTTTCTTTGATTGGGCAAAACCGTGAAGTCCCTGTTTGGAGCGTATAATTAGTTACGGTACGATCAAAGACTTGACGTAAAGTCTCACAAGTGCTCACAAATTATCTTGGATTTCAAAATATTCAATTGCGAATCAAACGATAGTAACTAACTATAACAGATATTGTTACCTAAAGGAAAGCAACCATTTATCAAGACACAATTAATTATTATAGCGGTCGTATTAAATTAACTACCCTACTAACAATTATTTAATGTTGAACAAGAGTGCTGTTATGAGCAAAGTTGGTAGTTGAGTCTTCTTTGAGAATCTGAATTAAGATCTTATATAGTGTATCTGCCCTTAAAAGAATAAGGGTCTAACAGGACTAAGTTATACTTACACAGTGTTAAAGCGTAGGTATATATTTTTATCAAGGCGCGTTCGCACTTTACCACTGGAAAGTGTGTGCAGAATGAGTATAGTCTGAGTATATCTATTTAATGTCGATTAATTGAAATGCATCTTTTTCAAAATAATATTTATTCCTTAACTAGCGCCTCGCCCCGGCTTCGCACGGGTTACACATAACCTTAATAAATTATACACCTAAACCTTCCCCAAGAATCACTTTATTGATAAATGTAAACCGCATGGAAATCCGTCAAGTAGTTTTCGAGTTTATTACGAACATACATACACACAAACAGACAGACGCGGCGGGGGACTTTGTTTTATAAAGTGTAGTGACGTCGAAAAAAACGCTATCATGAAATAAATATACTCTGCATAGGATTCCTTTGTGTATACTCTAGTGACTAAGGCTGCGGTGTATTATTCTCTGCATCGCCATATTCCCACAAAAGCGCCGGGATCTCGCGTCGGACACGTTAACATTTAAAACAAAGACGTTTCCCCTACACGTGCCGTATATCGCGGCCCATTCACAGAGTAGATTTATCTTCAGTAGTTTATCTTCGTAGGTCGACTGACGATAGATGAGAAGATTTGGTTGAACATTTTGTCTGCTTTGACGGTTCTGTGTAGAAGTTTATATTCAATATCCAACTATGTAGATTAAGTCACTAACTAAGCTCTAAATATACTCTGTATCTTTAGGTATTTAAATAAAAGTAAACAAACAATTTGTACATTTTCGGGTAGTTATAACATTTATTGGTTAACCAACCAAATACAAAACCGCCTGTATTAGTCACTGAACGAACTGACTTTAACCTACATTATTTGATCATGTAATGTTTTCATCTACCCTCAACTGGCTTAAGGAGCCATTTGAGTGTAAATTTGTTTACTTTTATTTAAATACCTAAAGATACAGAGTATAGTGAGGGCATGCACTTAACCTCATGTAGTGCCATCGGGATTTAAAAACTAGTGTCCTTTTTTCATTTCGATAGCAAGTTCTACAGCCAATCTTTATTTGCGATTAGTATTGTAAGTAGATGTGTGCGTGTAATCATTCATCTCATTAATTCTTTTCTCGTAGCGATACCTACGCCATTATTGGAAAACCGCCAATCTTAGTTAAGTGGTACTGTACTTGCACGAGCTGCGCTCAGAAAGGAGTTATTGTTCGATGTCGATGTCTCGTATATCGTATATATATATATATATACAGAATAAATTACCTACGGTTTTATTCCAGATACTCTGAAATTTACGTCATAGGAGCCCGGTCCAGATGTATTTTACATCGTAAAGGAATTCTGTTACAGCTTTCACCCTGTTAGTTTAGGTCCGACTGAAAATCTACTTTCAATGTAATTTACCATGGAGCACATATATTTCAAACCCAAAGCAAATATGTATACTTATACAGAATAGATAGACCTTTTAGGGGTCCTTATAAATAAAATCTCCAAGTGTCAGAATTTCCAGAGGCACACGACTGTTCTGTTGCCAAAAAGTGCTTTCATAATTTAGTCAAAATAATGTTTAAGAGATAAATGGGCTGTAATCTATATACTTAAGTAACTTTGGAAGAAATAAAATTATTTTTACAGTAGGTACATACATATTAGCACCATATGCCGCCCTAGTACGGTAACTAGCAATATACATGTGCGTATGTCAATTTAAAGGGCCATATCTAATCTGTAACCATAAACTGTAGTACCTAATCTATCTTATGTAAATAAAATTGTGACGTGTAATATGTAATAATATTATAAATAAATGAGTATGAGTATGATGAAATAATTCGCAACTCGTGTCGATTTAAAACACTCCCTTGGGTCGAGTTTTAATTTATCGCCACTCATTGCGAATTTCCTACTTTTCGCACTTGTATCGTAATGTACTATTACAGTACATCTGGTGCTACATTACGACGCCGGCGCTATAATAAGCACATTACGTAACTACGTCGAAAATTTAATTTAATACACGCAGGTAAAATTAGCATGGAAACAAGAATTCCAAATTTAAAGCTCCCTGACTGTAGGTGTGTTTATTTGCTGCACTAGAGTCACCAATATACACAAAACAATACTGGAGCCTTACCATGATGTCCTAATTGCAATTTTGTTTAGGATCTAAACTGAATTGCTAAAGAACGGAGCTCTCTATATAAGTTATATAGTTATAATATATTAGTTATACTCGTATAGCTCCGTCCTTTAGCGATTCAGTTTAGGTCCTAAGCAGAATCGCAATAAGGACATCATGGTAAGGCCCCATGCCTTTATCTAGTGTTCTCTTGACGTGTTGAGGGGTACCTAACATGAGATGTACACAAATACATCTCCCCGTAACGTCACCTGTTAATTTTAAGCGAAGTTAAATGTTTTATTGTCTCCATAAAATTACCATAGGTGCGGTAGAACAAACAAATGAAAATATACGTTTTTAATTATTATTATTATTATTTTTAATTAATATTGGGGACATCTTACACAGATCAACCTAGCCCCAAACTAAGCAAAGCTTGTACTATGGGTGCTAGGCGATGATATACATACTTATATAGATAAATACATACTTATATACATAGAAAACACCCATGACTCAGGAACAAATATTAGTGTTCATCACACAAATAAATGCCCTTACTGGGATTCGAACCCAGGACCATCGGCTTCGCAGGCAGGGTCACTACCCACTAGGCCAGACCGGTCGTCAAATTACCGGACGTTATCGAGTAGGTACTCGAAAAATATGTACGACTACGTACTACGTACGAATACGTACGTACGTATTCGTACGTACGTAGTACGAATACGTACGTACGTAATCAGGTGATTACGTACGTATGTATGCAAATATCAATTGCGTTTCTCAACAACCATCATTATCCAAGCACAATAAGTAATCGGGAAATCAAAGCGAACCTATATTTATTTACTACTTACTAGTTTGGCGCGATGACCCAAAATGAGTCTTGGCCTCCAACACAAGCCACGACCCACAACACAAGCCTACCTATTTACTCAAATCGAATGCGCCAAATTACCAGAAGTAAGCTTCAAAGAGCTAATTTACGTTAAATGCACTTTGTATGCAAATCAGTGGGGCAACGGGCGATGTGTCAAATCCCATTTGCAAAATTGGAAAGTAATTAGTGCATAATATGGATGTTGGTATTGTTTAAAACGTGCTGAAGTTTACAGCATTGAATAGGTAGAAATAGGAAAACATTAGTCAACGTAATCGACAAATGTGCAAAATTGTATTCTGAATACGGTTTCCTTTTAAATATTAGTAGTAAGTACATTAAGAGTCGTTTATGTATTTTTAAACGTGAAGCCAAGAAATGGTCTCGGTATTATCTTTTCATCAACTAACTTAATACTATTACTTTTATTCACTTAAATCTTAATAGTGTCTTCTGTTACTACGAAATATATTCAAATGAATGTCGAGATGTAGGTATGTTAAATTTATTATACACGATATCCGAATATATTGTTTTATTTAATTTTTGAGAAGCTAGCCCAGTAAATATACGGTTACGCTAAACATTAAAATTATAACAGGCATTTTTTTTAATATCACTCCAATAAGATATATACATTATTTATAGATTATACAAATATGCAGGAATCTTACAAACATTTTACCAGGACGTTTTAAAGAATGCTATCATCTTGTCGTTTTCAATGTCATGACTTATGGGCGTGAAAATTTCATTAAATAAGTAGGTATAAAGACAATTAATATGATTAGATTAGGTATATATTTAGGTTAGGTTAGTAAGTAAAAATATGTATTTTGTGACAATATAGTTATTCAGGGAACCTTACCGATAATTATACAACTTACGTAGGGGAGACCGAGGTGAGTAGTGACATTGTCGATTTTTTGGAATCTATTAACTAAAAACTAGGTCGTAATAGCGTGTTAGTTCAAGTTGCGAGCTAACAAACGCACACTGTTGCGAGCTCACTAACAGTTATTAGATTCCAAAAAATCGACAATGTCACAACTCTCCTCTGACACAACTCTGCCGTCCTAGTGTAAAAGGCAGTTTTTCGACATTTTGCCAAAATTGACTTTTTGTGATATTCGTAATGTAGAGATCGAGACGCATCGACCACTTTGGCCCGTTTTCCGATAAGTGGCTTAGTTTTCGAGAAAAATTACGTAAAAAGACAGTATTTGCACTAATTTCCTAAGCGTTCCTAGTCTAAAAAGCGACTATTTGACAATGCCAGGCTAAAACAATGTATATGCAGCTATACGTTTTTTTACGCTCTGCGGGCTCAGCACGGTTCCATTTTTATCGACTATCACTATGCGCGTCCCTTTCGCACTTACATACTTGTTAGAACGTGACAGGCATGGTGACAAGGGATAAAAACGCGACCGTGCTAAGCCGCCTGGTTTGCGTAAAATCCTATCCACCATGTCGAGCCTAAAATAACGTATAAGCCAAAAACTAGGCTAAAAATACGTAAAAGACGCTATACGCACTTTAAGATTAGGATCTTTAGCAAAATTTTAGATCTGATACTAGTCTAAAAAATCGTATAATATATTTTTTTGTTTAAATGTCTCATACGTCATTTAAGCCTAGTATCATTTAACTTTTTTACGTCACCATAATAGTCTTTAGAAACGTATAACTGCTATACGTTCTTCTTATTTTGTATGGACGTCGTATTAAACGCAACCAAACTTTTAAAATGGTTGAAAGTGCGTCTAACTAGTCTATAACGCAGTATATACTCCAACCGTCGTCATGCTCCCCGCGCGCCTAAAGACACCTTACGCTAAGTAAAAGCCGTCAGCCGCAAGCGCAGGCTTGTGGCTGCCGGAATGCGAGCGGAGGTGGCTTTTTGCGCGCGAAATATTGACCGAACGCCAAGGTAAGAAAAATACTTTATTAATGCATTACCATCATATGTTATCAATAATATATAGTGTTTACAATTAGTAACTTCGAGTATTATCATTTTTATCAAGGTATATATTTTAAAATTGCCTCGCAAATACTTTCGCTCGAAAGCAAATACGTCTTTCTAGCGTAGTTTGTGATGGTAAAATTGTTCATATGTACTTGTCTACAGTAAACGTTGTTTAAGTTTTATTTTTTCGTTCGACGGTTTGACTGCTTTTATTGAAATAAAATCAAATTTATATTAGAGCTAATCGTATCGGGTTTAATGTCCTAAAAGCCAAGTCGGTATTTGACATTAGGAAGAGTTTAAATGTTATTGAAAAATGTTTTAAAGGGATATTTAATGAGAATTGTTATGGGTAGAATAACATTTTCCGCCTAAGTATTTATTAGATAAACAGGACAAAGGACCACGGGCATCTTTGTATGGAACCTGGGTCCATCCAAAAACCAACTGAGAGTTAGTTGATATATATATATATATATTAGGCCATTAAATACCATAAAATACCAATACCATTAAAGCAATTCCTCAAGCGAAATTGAATAACATATTTTTATTGTAGTTTGTCAATATCTAATCACTCACTTGCTTTTGGTAGCCTAGTAAGTCACCTGACGTCACTCTTATGATCTAGGCTAAAAATCTATCTAGGCAATAGATTTCGATAAGAAATATCGTAAATTAATTACTGCAAATTATATTACTTTTTATTTATCATAGCATTTATATATTACAGTATTATCTATTACGTTTTATAAAAAAACAATATGTATCTTAAAATAGATTGGTATGATTGTGTATTAGGTAATAGTTGTATGTTAACATAGTAAAAGCTATGAGTTTGTAATATACTTAATAGCAAAATAATTTTACAAAAACTTGAATCTGATTTTTAATTACAACCGCTAAAAGGCGTTTTAGAATTAAATGAATGACAGAGTATGTGCAGGAATTAATACAAGTTTAATTTTATTGCTAATGTAGGCTATATAGCTCGCTAACGTCTTACCGTGCGATGAAACTCTCGATAATTCGATGCCTATTGATAACAAACTAAAATAACTATTAGAGATGCCACGAATTCGGTAAAACATTATGTACTATTTTGAGTTACGTGTATGCGAAAACTGGTCACCTACTAAGATAAATGTTTACTAAGATTTAAGTCGGCAGCAAGCTGGGTTCTCCATACAAACGTAGTTACGCTCTCATTTTAAAACGATTAGCTAGATTACTCTAAAACTTTGTACTCACTAAAGGATAAGGTATATCTATGCCTGTAATTTTATTAATGTGTAGCTTCAGATACCATAGTTAAAAAAATACAGCGAATATAAGTTTTTCATACAAAACTTATATTTTCTCTATTTCATTAATTTTGTTGGAATATAAACTAATTAGGTACTGGCATAGAATACCTCATGTCATTGTATGTGCATTTTATTACAATCCAACACTTTGTTTTAAAATAAGTACGAATCTCCGTTTTTATGGGAAGTAAAATTCGGCTGAGCTTATTGCGGACTCTTTTAAGTTTCGTTGCTTATGCTCATTAGAAGTATATGTAATGTCATTTGTAGTGTCGAGTAAATCTAGCCTATGATACAAATAAAATCAGAAAGACCGTACACCATCAACTCAGTTTTGTGGTAACTACTGGAATTTGTTTCCCAGTACTTACCACTGGTAAAATGTGGAATTTTTTTCCTAGTAGATACCACCAACATTTTTTTGCAGTACAGTTTAAATGTTTATTTATTATATGAACAAAAAACACTATACTTCTAGGCTATTATTAAAAAACGAGATCCAGCGATTAGTTTTTGGATTAGAATCTTAATTACCATACAAAATTAACACAATTTTTTATTTTTTATTCGTATATAAATAAACATTTAAACTACGTGACTGTTTTTTATTCCCATTTCTTCCATAAATACTAATCTATAAAACCGTATATTCGGTGTTTTTGGTGGTATACGGTTTTTTACTCTAGCACGCTAGTCGAAAATCTGAACAAAATCTTAATTTGTCCTAGTATACTAACCAAAAAGGCCGAATAGCTGCTATAAGGTATTTTAACTTAGGACTTCAAGTGCGAATTATTCATTGTTACTAAGCAAAAAGGCAGCATGTGACATATACGGCGTTTTTACCTAGTTTCTGCTTTGTAAATAAGTTAGAACGCCGCATAACGCATGTTTACCGCCTTCTTGACTAGTACGACCTACACATTTTTAAGCTTAATACTAATCTAAAGTGTTTTTTATAAAATAAAAAAAAAACTGAGCTGTTTAGAAACATACTATAAATGCCTAAAATAAGTACATATATATACCTACCACATACAAAAAGAAAAAATGGAAAAAAATTTTCCGTTTCGTAGAAATTCAAGAAAGAATGTTTGGGTTGGTTTTTTGCGATTATCTCGAAACTAGCTTTTGTCGAAAAACTGCCTTTTAGCTTAGGACGGCAGAACTCACCTCGGTCTCCCCATAGTTAGAAACTTAGAACGTGCAATTATTTTTGTTTAAGGTTCTTTTACGTTCCTAATATAGAGATTCTCGGCGCGATTCGGGAAATGAATTAGACATTCACTAGATATGAAATAGTAAAGATATGTGACGTTCCACGGCAAAAGGTACCTTATGGCGGCTGCGCTATTATTAACGCCGCTCCAATATTCGGCCGGGGCAATGGTACCTTTTGCCGTGGAACGTCACTTATCTTTACTATTTCATATCTAGTGAATCACTAAATCATTTCCCGAATCGCACCGTCTAACGTTGTCCTCCGGTCCTTGAAAGTTATTCACCTATTCATGGTGTGTGTTGTAGTAGGTGTTTTTAGTGTCTTGACTACGGTCGGGTGTAGTTTGCGCAAAATTCTCGGGCAATTTGCTAAAGTACCTCTTTTACGTTCTTATTTATACGAACCTGAGAGCTGTGCCTTTGTTTGTATAGCTTTTAAGTAAGTAAAAATGCGCAAAAGTGTGTCACCGATCAATAACGCATAAAATGCGAATAACGTGTTTTTGATGGTGAGTAAGGTTGGCAGAGCGAGCATGCATTGTGTTGCCGATGAGGCGTGTACTTTCATCCTTTAACTTGTCAACATATAAAAGCCTTGGACATACCTTTTACCTGGGAAAATATTGCCAGCATGCTTTTAACACTACTAACCTCTACAGGGCTCTAGTTGAAAGTGTCCATAAACTACACGGGACGCTTTGTTACCATCATATAGCCCGCCAACCGTAGAGTATGCTGTTTTTTTTCTTTAATCATAGTACGTATACAAAAATAATACCCACCCGAGTACCAAATCAAATCACCGTCCGCGCCAAGCATAATTTAATGTCACTCCTAACTGGCTTTGTAATGAATGATACTCAATTACTCATATCAACAAGTTTGACCCACATTCCTATGGCAATTCGGGGTTAGCGGTGTTAAGTTAACAAAACATTGTATCTGAATATGAAATACAACACATTTGTTATCTTTTAGTTCAGTTATATTTATTTCCTCCTGTTTGTGTTATCAATTTTAATTTTCTTCTTTTTAGTTTTAAGTTAGTGATAAGTTAGGTCCCCACCGAAAATCAGCGCTGCGGCTTACCGTCGTAGCATTTCGCTGAGTGGGGGTCCTATTTAACGTCTATGTCTCGATATTAATTTTGTAATTTAAGTTGTTGGTTTGACGTAAATAAATGTATTTTCTTTCTTTCTTTCTTTCA
Source organism: Cydia splendana (assembly GCF_910591565.1). Lineage (NCBI taxonomy): Eukaryota > Metazoa > Arthropoda > Insecta > Lepidoptera > Tortricidae > Cydia > Cydia splendana. The sequence goes on along the minus strand of NC_085987.1, from coordinate 6,632,190 downwards.
AATATTTTATCTAAATGAAATATCCGGTTTATTTCATATTTCATACAAGAATATGTACGGTGCTGTTTCCCGCGGGATATTCGATTGTTGGGTTTCATTTACAGGGTGTGGCCTGTAACATAAGCTAAAAACCAAACAAATTTCCATGGAGTATCCAAAGCGGTCACGATGGTTGAAGATTTATTTTCTTATTTTGGAAAAAAAAAACATTAAATTGTAGTTACTCTAGTTTTATATGCAATGGATTTTTACATTGTGGTAGGTACATTTACTAACTTATCGTAAGATGTGTTCTGCCGCGCTGACGATAACATGCAGTAAATCCCATTTTTGGCAAAATAAACATTACTTACACATATAAAGAATCCAAATGTTAATAACTTAAACATCTCAGTCAGAAAAACGAAATTTCTCAAAATTATCCAAAACGTACTTACGGCTGTTATCGTTAGCGCGGCATTGTTGGTACCGAGATGTCTTGAGGCCACAAATGTCTGTGCCACGGCCAAGCTTTAAATGCCAAGAGACACATTGGCAAAACACAACACCGGGAGTGACCGGGCATTCGTACTTGACCAGGCTGCTAAAATCCCGATGCATCGCGTGAAGCCTCGTCTCCATATCGCGCGGCAAACCATCGAACATTGGCTCGCGCGGCAGCCGCGCGCAATGGATACCGGGCTGCCGCGCGAGCCATCAAGTTGGCATCGAGGAGCCAATGTTCGATGGTTTGCCGCGCGATATGGAGACGGGGCTTGAGGCTATTTGGAGTCAGGGATACGACTGAGACCACCTGAGGGTTTCGTAGGTAATATCTCGGAGTGCCCATACCGGTATTTCGGGGTTTGACGCAAATGTATAGTTCACGCACGAATACCGAGGTAGCGATCAACCGTTTATATCTTTGTCGTTGACTGTACCTCGGTATATATAAAAGGCTTTTTGTTTGGGCCAAAAGAAAACAATGCTCTTGCCCGCGGCTGAACGTGACGTTTCAAATGTACTCGGCTAATCAAATAATTGCCTGTTATTATTGTTCTCTAGTTTACCAAACGTACATATTTTTTAAGTAATGGTAAATTTTACAAAACGGGTGATATGGCCAAAATTGCTAACAAGACAATAGTCACGTCTTTATCTTATGTTAAGGTACTCGTAGGTATTGATATGATACGGTCACTTGCCCTTATAGGTGTATGCGCAAAATGAGTAGCAAGTTGTCTCAAGGTCGTATAAAAAACCGGCCAAGTGCGAGTCGGACTCGCGCACGAAGGGTTCCGTACCATTACGCAAAAAACACCACTATGGGAGCCTCACTTCAATATTTATTATATTCTGTTTTTAGTATATGTTGTTATAGCGGCAACAGAAATACATCATCTGTGAAAATTTCAACTGCCTAGCTATCACGGTTCATGAGATACAGCCTGGTGACAGACAGACGGACGGACCGACAGATGGACAGCGGTGTCTTAGAAAAGTTAGAAATAGGGTCCCGTTTTTACCCTTTGGGTACGGAACCCTAAAAAGAGCGCCCTAATTCCTAAATGTTGTGACAGCCGTTGGTAGAGTAGTATAATTCTACTCTCAGCTTGCGACTTCACTCGAGTTGAATTCGTGAAAAAACTTTCAACAACAATTTCACATTAATTGTAATTAAATAAAAATTCCTTTCATAGCACATGAAATCTTTCAAAAAATAATAAAATTCATATTTCAGGGTTCCTACCTTCTACCGTCTAGGCTGCGCGTTGTCTTTCAATATTTATAGGTAAGTACTAGGGCTCGCGGTCGTGTCCGGGTTTCGTGTACACGTGTTCGGTACCCGTTTCCGAACTACACGTACACGGTTTTCTGACCCGTTCTACACGTGTAGTCGTGCACACGTGTAATTAAGATCCGTGTATCCGGGTACCCGTGTACCCGTGTACACGGCGAAACGGACCTTAAATACACGCGGGCCTAACCCGTCCTTGGCGTGTAGCGGAGATTGTAGTAATGTATATATGGATGTTCAATGTGATTGATATGTGTTGTACCAATTTAATTTATTTTTCACCTCAGCAGCTCGAACAAAGGTACTTTGCTAACAGTGAGCAAAATGCGATTTTGTTAAAGGAAAATATAACATATTCCGTTCGTGGTAGTTTCAGTCAGAGATGGGCAAAATTCATTTGAATGACGAATTACGAATGAGAATTACCAAATCACTCGCGAATGAGGAATAATTTTTTCGAATGATCATTCGTGTTCAATTCATTCGCGAATAATTTATTCGGCGAATAAAATAGCCCACGAATAAATTATTTGCGAATAATATTGTCGAATAGTTAGCTTACAAAATAACTATTTAGCTGTTTTATATCCCAATAGTAAAAAGAAAATGTTTTCTATCGGTTTATCTGGTTGGTTGATTTGAGGTGTGGAAACTGGGAATACGCCTCATGTATTGGCGGTCACGTGGGGCGAGAACAACTGGAAATACACCAATAATGGGGGTATTCCCGTTTGTCCCCTTCGGGAACATGTTGGAAAAGACAAACAATCTTTCCCATTTGTAACGTAGTACATTTTTCTAAATTTATATTAAGTATTATTGAGATGATTCATAATTAAAAGAAAAATACTTTTTCGTATTGCAACGTTTTTAACAGTGTCCGAAACAAACTATATTAATTGCACTTATTTGCATAATCTGTTGCATTCAGATGCACCTCTAGATGCTTATCTGTTGCCGGGGTTGTCATACGAGTAAAAATAACTAAAACTTGAGATATTTAGATTGTCACTCCAGGAAAACTTTGTATGATTTAGGTATGTTTTTCAGGTAAAAAATAATTTTGATATAAAACAAAACATAGAAATTACAGACTTACAAAGTGGCTCTGGAATGAAACAATATTAGATTTAATGATAAAAATATATTTCTCAGGCTCAGGAGTGAAATTGTCCAAACAATTCAGACAGAATTTTCGAAGGATTTGTGTCTTCAAGGGACTGCCACCCTACTTTTGTTAGGCCCTCAGGGACCTCCATATTGGAGGAGTTCATTCGAGAATGATTTGCACATTTGATTTGGGAACCCCTCTGGGGACACTCGCTCGCAAGAGCACAATTCATGGGAAGACCACACTTTCGACATGGTGGTCTGAAAGATGGAAACGGCTTGAGTCCTTCGGAAGCTCCACTGAGTGAGTACTAATTAAATTTCGTGGTGATCAACTCCACAATGGCGCGAAACGTTGTGGGTTTGTTCTTAACCAGGTTTTGGTTCTTTGCAGAGTGACTCCTGCTCGAGGGAAGGGAGCGCTCCGCCGACAGTCTTAGCAGCTTTCAGTGCGGTGAGCTAAATTTACAATTGTTTCGTTTCTTCTCTAGCGGCTATAAAGGGCATCGGCTAATATAACCTTTTCTCGGTTTACAGGAGCCGGGAATTTAAATTAAATTTAAATTAAATTTATTTCATCATTTCAAAAGCTTGGAAGTCAATTTATGAATATTGTTTGGGAGACCTCCTGGATCGAGGAATTAAGCATCCCATCTGCCTCTGCCACGTCGTCTTGGTACCACGTGCGCGGCCCCTGAGCTCTACATCTCCGCTCAGCTTCTAGCCTTCTCGGGGAAACCATTCTGACACCCCGCAGCGTCTGAGGAAGGTTTTCATCCTGAGGTCGGTCCTTTCCATGTTTTAATTTTGTAGGGCATCAGCACCAGCTGTAAAGTGTAGAGTGAATTTAAAACTATGAGCAACCATTAAAGTAGCATAAAGACATTTGAAAATCCTGGTACATCGAATTTAGAGTTACGATAATTTAGTTCTTAAATAAGTAGAATTCTGTGTGAAGCTTTATTCTGGACCTATTAAGCGGCCCCGCCGTCCACTGAGCTAAGTTCTACCATTAGGTGTCGTCAAATCAAGTTAGAGGTTCACACAGAGGTCATAAGTTTAGATTAAGCCACTAACATTGCATAGGCAAGATTTTAGTAATAAATAAAGTTCCTTAAATATAAATTTGTTCGCTTTTTATCTCCCAAAATAGGTTCCTCCAGCAAGCAATTTTTGACACCACATTTTTACTAATTAAGTTAATTTTATTTTCTGTGCTAACGTGCTATGCTTTATTGAACAAGCCGGAGCTTTGCAATCTTATTTACCTTTTAAAATAGCACGTTTCACTGGCGCCCTGGGAATAAGCTTGCTGTAGGAAATAGGGGAAATTTCATGTACCAGGAAAGTTGTGAAATATTTACTGTGTTACTCACCTTTTTGTTTAGTGTTGGTTGCTCTTTATACATTGAATAGTTTTTAGATATCATAATTTGAAGATTTGATTGCAATTCTGCTGTTTTGCTACACATTTATTTGTTGTTTTTTGGAAGAGAAAGTGACACACACTTTTTGACTTTTTGAGGTTATATTGCCAACCGTAAAAAATAACGTGGTTTTGCACTTTGCACCAAGTATATGTTTTGAAATTTCACTGATTTTATATACTAAGTTTTGATTTCAACATTTGATGTGAATTTGTGTCGTTTTTAAGCATAAAATTGCAATTTAAAAGGTTTTTGTGCATTCTTTTGTCGGTACGGACTTATTACAAAGATATTCCAATTTCAGTACAAACAATTATTTTAAGAGTATTTGCTTGCATTTATACTGTCAGCTCATTATTACATATTTAAAGTGAAAAGCATTGGATTTTGTTGGAAATATTACATTCTTGGATTTTTGTGGTATTATTTGGAACCAATTTGATAGTAGCTTTCACTTTGCAAATTTAAAAAGAAAGTTGACGTTTGAAAGTGCACACCTGTCAGTTAGAAATCATTTTCGGTAGTAAAAATACTTTACTCATTAAGGATTACAGTTACATTATTTGTAGATTCAGATTGGTTTAAAGAAAATAGTACACTATTTAGTAGTATTTATTCTTTATAGAAACAATATAAGTGATACAATCATACATACAAAACACATTGTTAATACCAGAATTTTCAATACAACAGTTGATAAAATAGTTAAAAATGGAGCGCAGCATTCAATTTCACAGTCTTTTGAAGGATGAGTTGATTTATGAGGTTCAAATTCGGTCAGAAACTCCTGCAACCACAGTTGACGCTTTGAGAAAGCAACTTAGGTCTCTTATTTTAGAAGCTCCTAGCGAGGACATAGTGGGAACTGAACTGTCAGCGGAGTCGGAGCTAGGCATTGTCTCGGAGAAAGTGATCGATTTGGCTTCCATTGTTGACAAATATTGTGAGACAAAGGAGAGATATTCTGTAAGTCGCGCTAAAGCCCTTGGGTACCATATTTATCACCGTCTGGCCAGGGTTCAGCCGGAACGCAACCAGACATTGTTAGAACTGAAGACTAGTTTGCAATCCAAGCTTGAGACTTTATTGGCGAAGATTGAGGGTCCAGGTTCAGGTCCAGCAGCACCCAGTGGCAGCGCGGAGGTTTTAAATCCAAATCCTTTGGTCTCAGGAAGTAGTTCTGAAATGTTAACAAGCGGTATTAGGGAAATGCAGGTTCAGTGCTCAAGTGATTTGAATATTTCAAAATGGCAGGTTAAATTTAATGGTATAACAGACCCGCGCTCATTTTTGGAGCGCGTGGAGGAGTTAAAGGAAGCAAATGGGGTTTCAGATGCCAAACTATTTAGGGCGGCACCACATTTATTTGTAGACTCGGCATTGTTGTGGTTCAGAGGTGTCAAGGGTTCGGTTTCAAGTTGGCAGGATTTAAAGTCACTTTTATTAGATGAGTTTGTCCCCGGAGACTATGATTTTAGGCTGAGACAGGAAATTCAAGCTAGAACACAGGGGGAAAACGAACCCATCCATTTATATTTTGCGGTAATGTCAGGAATGTTTGCAAGATTAAAATCAGACTTACCGGAGGAGGCGAAACTGGACATCTTGTTGCACAACATTCGCCCACATTTTACTCAGCAGTTGGCATTGGTGGATATTAAGTCGGTCGCCGAACTGAAGGCTTATTGTCGCAAGGTTGAGTTTTCACAGCAAAGGTCGAAGTTATTTGTAGAACCGCCCAAGGTCAGCGAGCATACACTTTGTCGTGATCACGTTTATAAAGGCTCCAGTGCCAAGCAACCTCAGGTGAATGCCATCGCTGTAAAACAAAGCTCAGGCTTCGCGACCAAGTCGGATAGTTCCTTTTCACAGCGGAAACAGCAACCAAGGTTTTCGGACGCGAAATTTTCGAAACCACATCGTGGAGTGTGTTACAAATGCGGAAAACCGGATCATAACTTTAAATTGTGTAAGGAAAAGCCTAAATTAAATTCGTATAGCTGTTTTGGTTGTGGAAAAGCAAATACAATTCGATCGGAATGTGAAATCTGTCAAAAGGGTAGCGTTCAGAAACCAATGCAACCACAGTCAAAAAACGCCTAAGGTTGAATCGTAGCAAGTGTCAATCGAATCGATTAAACTTTAAATCGATTGAACAAAATAAAAATGCTAGTTCGATTGCTACGATTCTGTTTGCTCCAAATAAAGACGATATTAGACCGTATTTGAAATTTAAGGCGAATGATTTCGAGATTTATGGATTGGCCGATAGCGGTTCAGCATTGTCAGTTTTAGGGAACAATGCACATTTAGATTTTGTCAAATTTGGTTTTACATTTCAGGAAGCGTACTCTAGTTCGTGTAGGGTTGCAAATGGAGTAAATTGCGAGTCGATTGGGTACATTTTTGTCCCGGTGACGTTTGAAAATACTACCAAAGTCATAAAGTTTGTAGTAGTACCCTCGATCGTAAATTACGTGATTTTAGGGTATGATTTTTGGAAAGCTTTTGATTTATTGCCTGAATGTTTAAGAAATGCGGAACACATGACTCCACCTGAAAAATATTTTAGTTGCAACGGTTTAAGTGCAGAACAGGTACACACGATTCGGTCTTACGAGCATTTAACTGCGGCCGAGAGGGAACTCGCGGATACCGTCGTAGGGAAATTTAAAAACATTTCGTTCGAGGAGAAGGGGCTTGGCAGAACCAGCTTAACCGAGCATGTCATCGAGACTGGCGATGCCACGCCCATCAAAACGAAACAGTACCCATTGTCGCCGGAAAAACGCGCTGCTTTAGCCTCCGAGTTAGACCGCATGTTAAAATTGGACGTAGTTACACCCTGTGAGAGTCCGTGGAATAACCCGGCTCTGTTAGTTAGGAAGCCTAACGGTGATTGGCGATTTTGTTTAGATTGTAGGAAGTTAAATGCGGTCACAAAGGGAGATTCGTATTCCATTCCGTATATACCCCAGATTTTGGATAGTTTGAAGGAAGCGAAATACCTGACATCGATCGATTTAAGTTCCTCATTTTGGCAAATCCCGTTAGCTGAAACCTCACAGGAGAAAACAAGTTTTTGCGTGCCCGGTCGTGGAATGTTTAAGTTCAAGGTCATGCCTTTTGGTCTCTGCGGCGCGTCAGCGCGTCAGCAGAGGCTGATGGACAGCCTTATTGATCACAATTTGACAGGTGACATCGAAACCGGTTTAGCATTTTGTTACATCGATGACATCGTTATTTGCTCATCAGATTTTCAGACGCACTTGCTTTTGTTAAATCGTGTGTTGGCGAAGTTAGAAAAGGCGAATTTAACAATTAATTTCGAGAAATCTAAGTTTTTCAGGCAGTCCATAAAATACCTCGGTTACGTCGTGGACGAGTTCGGGTTGCGTACTGATCCTGATAAGGTTTCTGCCGTTCTAAACTTCCCCACACCGACGAACGCACGTGACGTAAGGGCATTCTTAGGAACGTGTTCTTGGTATCGACGGTTTATCCGAAATTTTGCATCTATAGCCGCTCCTTTGAATAAACTTACGTCACAGGGCAAGAAGGCGCCACCATTCGAATGGTCTGCAGAAGCAGAGGAAGCATTTAAAATTTTGAAGAACGCTCTAGTGACGGCACCCATTTTGGCGGTACCGGATTTTAAAAAAGAATTTTCTGTACATTGTGATGCGTCTTCGTACGGAATTGGTGGAATGCTTTCTCAGACCATCGAGGGTGTTGAGCATCCGATCGCATACGTTAGCCGCGCCCTAAACAAAAGTGAGCGAAATTACAGCGCCACGGAAAGGGAGGCTCTTGCGGTTATATTTTCAGTGGAGAAATTTCAGGCGTATTTAGGCTCACGTAAGTTTAAAGTAATCACGGATCACGCGTCACTCAAATGGTTCATGAATCTTGAAAACCCGTCAGGGAGGTTAGCTCGTTGGGGTTGCAGACTGTCTCAATTCGACTTTGAGATTGAGCACAGAAAGGGATCGCTTAACGTTGTGCCTGACGCACTGTCAAGACTTATGCAAGTAGACGCAATAAACGTGACGAATGATGACGCTGAGCCAGATGACTGGTATGATAAGATCTTCAATGGTTGTAGATCTTTTCCCGCGAATTTTCCAAATTTTTGTTTAAAGGACGGGAAACTTTTTAGACTTTCTAAGTCAAAGTACAATCTGTTGCGAGAGTTCGATTGGAAGGAAGTGGTGAAGAAGTGTGATCGTAAGAGAGTTTTGCAGCAAAATCATTGCGAAGCAACCGCTGCTCATTTAGGTGTTTTTAAAACTCATCGCCGGTTGGCGTTGACCTACTTTTGGCCTGGTATGTACAAGGATGTAGTCGAGTTCGTAAAAGCGTGCGATGTCTGTGCAGCGTACAAGCATTCGCAAAAACCGACTGCAGGCCTCATGGGACAGCCAAGGGTATGTCGACGACCATGGTTGGTAGTTAGCATAGATCTTGTCGGTCCACTGCCGCGCTCTCGCGCAGGTTATACATTTTTATTTGTTGTTACATGTTGCTTTTCGAAACACACACTGCTATTTCCACTTCGCCGCGCTACTAGCGCTTTGGTGGCGAAGCATTTTGAAAACCATGTCATTTTGGAACATGGCGTTCCTGAAACCGTGATTGCAGACAATGGAACGCAATTCACGGGATCAGAGTTTAAGCAGTTATTGAAACGCTACAACGTACCTAACATTTTTTATGGCCCGCGCTATACTCCGCAGGTAAATTTAGTCGAGCGTTATAATAAAGTAGTAATGACCGCCGTAGCGTCTTACGTAAAGGACAATCACCGTACATGGGACGAAAAGCTGAACCAAATCAGGTTTGCGATAAACAGTGCAGTAAGTGAGACCACCGGGTATTCTCCTTTCTTTTTAGTGCACGCTAGGGAACCCGTCATTAACGGCTCGTTTTATAAAGATACTGATAAGCAGTATGCTGTGGGTATGCCTAGAGAGGAGTATGCAGGCGAGTTTGGTTGTATGAGAGAGATTTTTGAGCAGGTTAGGTTACGTATGCTGCAAGCACATGCAACAAATGCCAAATATTATAATTTGAGACGCCGAGAGGCGAAGTTTTCAGTAGGGGATATTGTTCACAAGCGTACTTACACGCAAAGTGACGCCTCTAAGTTTGTTATGTCAAAACTCGCACCTAAGTATGAACCGTGCAGGGTTAAAAAGGTTTTATCTCCTTTGGTTTATGAGCTTGAAAGGCTGGATGGTCACCCAATTGGGTCGTGGCATATTAAAGATTTTAAGTAGGAAATGGAAGTTAGGTTTCGAGGTGGAAGTTATCTCTGGACGCAAGACCCCGAGTCACTTTGGCTTGTCGTCTTGCCGCCAGAGTTGACAACCACTATCACCTACCTCTCATAACATAACAAAGACGGTTGAGATCGTTAGTAGTGTTAAATATTCGGAAAATATTTAATTCACAAATTTTGTTCGGAACGTGGCGAACAGGGAAAAACTGTTTCGTTATTATTTTTTGCATGGGCGATGAATGTTTGAGTCTGTTAGTGCGTGATGTATGTGCGGTGCGATCGAGGCTGTGCTCAGTCTCAGAGCGATATTGGGATATAGGAATTAGTATGGTTTTAGAGTTTAGGGGAGTTATCCTTGGACGCACGATCCCTCGTCTTGTACCAGTCGTCGTGCCGCCAAGGACGACAAACCACTCACCTGCTAAGTACCTCTCAACCCCAACATCGGAGCTATCTTTAATATGACCAAATGGTAACGCATTGTTGCGCTTTGTCCGGTACTTACCATACCCGACAAACATCGAAATAGTACTTTGTTTGTTTTTGTTTTTAACTTAGTGTATTTTTTTTTAAATCACGTGTCGTTAGGCGTAAGACCTAACGATTTTTTTTAGTAGTACTATTTCGCATGTTGCCGTACCTCGGTTTTGTTTAGGTATACCATATTTTGGGGGTGTTGTGCAACATGATTTTGGACGTTTCGTTTCCTCCGACAAGTCAGTCGGGGACAAACTTTTATAGGTAGAGATTGAAACTTAAGTTAGCAACTTTGATAGTTTGAAACTTAGAGTTTGTTGGATTGTTTTCCGGTTTGGATTTATGGTTGTTGGAGTCGGGTGATGGTTATTGCCTAGACTTCATCATTTTGCCCGGTCAAGAAGAGTTTATATTGATGAATGCTGAATATCGGTCCTGGCGGTTGGATTTGGCTTTCTCAGCACGACAAGCTTTTACCGCGTTGTACTGAGAAGGCCAACGGTTTGTTCACTGGTTCGTAAGATAAAACGGAGGTTTTTTCTATGTGTTGCGCAGAGGCCGCATAGTTTTTTTCACCTTCCGTATGTTAACGTGGGTTCGAGATTTTCCTTTTTGGTCGGTTGTTTTTAGATTCGGTTAATCCATGTTTGTGGAAACGGTAGTTTTAAATTTTTTTTTTTTGATGATATATGTATCATAGAGTCCTTAGACTCCTGTGAGTCAGAATCTCGAAGCCGCGTTAGGTTTTTGTTCAATTTGAATAGCTTGTGTAGTAGGTTAGTTTTCTTGCCTTTGGTTTGTTGTTGGTTTGGTCCAAGTCGCTGAGGACAGCGAGCGGTTCACCTACGTTGAACCTTAAAATCGGGGAGGGGGGTATTGTAACGTAGTACATTTTTCTAAATTTATATTAAGTATTATTGAGATGATTCATAATTAAAAGAAAAATACTTTTTCGTATTGCAACGTTTTTAACAGTGTCCGAAACAAACTATATTAATTGCACTTATTTGCATAATCTGTTGCATTCAGATGCACCTCTAGATGCTTATCTGTTGCCGGGGTTGTCATACGAGTAAAAATAACTAAAACTTGAGATATTTAGATTGTCACTCCAGGAAAACTTTGTATGATTTAGGTATGTTTTTCAGGTAAAAAATAATTTTGATATAAAACAAAACATAGAAATTACAGACTTACAAAGTGGCTCTGGAATGAAACAATATTAGATTTAATGATAAAAATATATTTCTCAGGCTCAGGAGTGAAATTGTCCAAACAATTCAGACAGAATTTTCGAAGGATTTGTGTCTTCAAGGGACTGCCACCCTACTTTTGTTAGGCCCTCAGGGACCTCCATATTGGAGGAGTTCATTCGAGAATGATTTGCACATTTGATTTGGGAACCCCTCTGGGGACACTCGCTCGCAAGAGCACAATTCATGGGAAGACCACACTTTCGACATGGTGGTCTGAAAGATGGAAACGGCTTGAGTCCTTCGGAAGCTCCACTGAGTGAGTACTAATTAAATTTCGTGGTGATCAACTCCACAATGGCGCGAAACGTTGTGGGTTTGTTCTTAACCAGGTTTTGGTTCTTTGCAGAGTGACTCCTGCTCGAGGGAAGGGAGCGCTCCGCCGACAGTCTTAGCAGCTTTCAGTGCGGTGAGCTAAATTTACAATTGTTTCGTTTCTTCTCTAGCGGCCATAAAGGGCATCGGCTAATATAACCTTTTCTCGGTTTACAGGAGCCGGGAATTTAAATTAAATTTAAATTAAATTTATTTCATCATTTCAAAAGCTTGGAAGTCAATTTATGAATATTGTTTGGGAGACCTCCTGGATCGAGGAATTAAGCATCCCATCTGCCTCTGCCACGTCGTCTTGGTACCACGTGCGCGGCCCCTGAGCTCTACATCTCCGCTCAGCTTCTAGCCTTCTCGGGGAAACCATTCTGACACCCCGCAGCGTCTGAGGAAGGTTTTCATCCTGAGGTCGGTCCTTTCCATGTTTTAATTTTGTAGGGCATCAGCACCAGCTGTAAAGTGTAGAGTGAATTTAAAACTATGAGCAACCATTAAAGTAGCATAAAGACATTTGAAAATCCTGGTACATCGAATTTAGAGTTACGATAATTTAGTTCTTAAATAAGTAGAATTCTGTGTGAAGCTTTATTCTGGACCTATTAAGCGGCCCCGCCGTCCACTGAGCTAAGTTCTACCATTAGGTGTCGTCAAATCAAGTTAGAGGTTCACACAGAGGTCATAAGTTTAGATTAAGCCACTAACATTGCATAGGCAAGATTTTAGTAATAAATAAAGTTCCTTAAATATAAATTTGTTCGCTTTTTATCTCCCAAAATAGGTTCCTCCAGCAAGCAATTTTTGACACCACATTTTTACTAATTAAGTTAATTTTATTTTCTGTGCTAACGTGCTATGCTTTATTGAACAAGCCGGAGCTTTGCAATCTTATTTACCTTTTAAAATAGCACGTTTCACATTTGTCCCCACTTCATTGAAGCAGGAACAAATAGGAACACACCATTAACGGGTGTATTCTTATTGTTCCCCGATGGGAATAGGCGCTGCATATAAAACATTTTCATTTGTCCCTCATGTATGGCGTAGGTCACGTGGATAGGGGACAAATGGGATTACATCAATAATGCACCCATTATAACCAATAATGGGTGTATGCCCATTTGTCCCCGCGGGGAACATATAGGAAAAGAAGCCGCATATAAATATTTCCCATTTGTTCCCACCTTATTTTTGTAAGGACAAAAGGGAACACACCATTTTCGGATGTATTCCCATTTGTCCCCGCCGGGTACAGAAGTGATAGGATTTGCATATAAATATTTCCCATCTGTACCCTCCTTATTGGTGTGGGGACAAATGGGAACACACCATTTTCGGAAGAATTCCTATTTGTCCACGCCGCGAGAGACATTTGGGAAAAGACGCTGCATAGAAATCTTTTGTATCGGCACCAAATGGGAACACCAAAATCGGGGACAAATGGGAACACCAAAACTCATATAAAACATTCCCATTTGTCCCCGCCTCATGTATGGCGTAGGTCACGTGAATCGGGGACAAATGGGAATACACCAATAATGCACCCATCATTACCAATAATGGGTGAATTCCCATTGGTCTCCGCGGGGAACATATGTGAAGACCCTGCATAAAAATATTTTCCAGTTTTCCCCACCTTATTGGGGTGGGGATAATTGGGAACACAATTTTCGGATGTATTCCCATTAGTCTACGTCGGAAACTGATGGAATAGGTGCTGCATATAAATCGTACCCAATTGTCTCCGCCTCGGGGACAAATGGGAACACCAATATCGGGGACAAATGGGAACACCAAAACTCATATACAACATGCACATTTGTGCCCGCCTCATGTATGGTGTAGGTCACGTGAATCGGGGACAAATGGGAATACACAAATAATGCACCCGTCATTACCAATAATGGTCGAATTCCCATTTGTCTTTCATTCATTCATTCATTTATTCCTTTATAAAACATAGTTTTACATGTCAATTACAGTATTTCATATTTACAACTATTTACATCGATATTACATAACATAACACATCATTTATATATTTAATATTAAGTACAATTTACATTTTCAATTTATGTTACATTTTCAAATTATAAATGTTGGCACATAAAGTTAAATTGTGGTGTGAACCAGTTTAAGAGTGCACGCCGTTGAAAAATTCGTCAACAGAGTAGTACGCTTCAGACATAAGTTTAGCCTTAAGTTTATTCACGAAACCTTTATTACTAGTGGCACTTTTAATGTCTAAGGTTATGTGGTTATATATCTTAGGACCTATCTACATTAATTTGAAGGTTATTCAATTCTAACCACTCGATGACATCTCGTAGAGCTGTGTTTACCTCATTTTCAAAATTATTTATGTCTGTTCCTTTAATTACTAACGTAGTGTCAGCAAATAATATGCAATTATGTTTTGTCGAATCAGGTAAATCGTTAATATAAGCAAGAAATAAAAGGGGGCCTAAGATACTGCCTTGCGGTACGCCATACTTATTTACTTTATAACACGATTGAAACAAAGGCAGGCACGTAGGGCAGGAACAAATAGGAATACACCAATAAAGAGTGTATTCCCATTTGTTCCCGCGAGAAACTTATGGAGAAGAACGCTGCATAGAAATATTTTGAGGTGGGGACAAATGGCAACGCCAATATCGGGGACAAATGGGAACACCAAAATTCATATAAACATTCCCATTTCTCCCCGCCTCGTGCATGGCGTAGGTCACATGAATTGGAGACAAATGGGAATACACCAATAATGCACCCATTATTGGTGTATTCCCATATTACTAATAATTACCAATAATAATAATGGGTGAATTCCCATTTATCTCCGCGGGGAACATATGGGTAGACCCTACATAATAATATTTTACACAAATATCGGATGTATTCTCACTTGTCCCGGCCGGGAACAAATGGGAATAGGCGCTGCATATAAACAATTCCCATTTGTCCCCACCATGGATGGCGACTGTCAGTTGGGGCCTTTCCCAAAATTTTCCTTGGCTCTAAAATACGCTGCAGTTGCATACCTATTCAGATTTGCCATCTGAGTGTGTATTACAAAAATCCTTCGTGTAATTTATTCGAATAATTCATTTCTTATTCGAAATTCTAAACGAATGGTTTATTCGCGAATATTAATCTCACCATAATTATTTAGATTAAAAATGATTCGAATAATGCCCAACTCTGGTTTCAGTAAGCATAACTATCTACTTTTGTATTAAATAATCATTTAGGTTTATATAACACTTTAAACTCTCGCGTTTTGTACACATATTTAATTACACAAACGGGTCTACCGCGATATAATTTCATTGTTTTTACCTTTAATTCCGACGTTTCAGCTGAGTTGCACCAGCTGTGGTCACGGAAAGACTGACGTCCCAACAAATGGTAACATGGTGGTGGTGGTATTTAGGTTTACTTTAATTATCAAAAAACTACATCAATGAAGAAATTGAAATACCAACAATGAAGTCAACGGTTACTGAGATATTGTTAATTTTAATCTTATGATTATTGAAACAAATTGTACTTACCTACCTATTATTGACATTACAAATCAATCCAGTAAAACTGCAAAGTAGGTAATCGAATCTTCCTAACCTTCCACATATTCAATCGTATGTCTTCATAGCACGAATCTCCGCTACACGAGAGTGAAGGGTCGAACCGGCGGGTAAATAAGATCCGTTATTTCGTGTATCCGTGTACCCGTGTACACGGGTACCCGTGTAAACGTTTCCGAATCCGGGCGGGTTCGTGTAGTTCGGGTTCTTAAGCCCGGCGGGCTTAAGAACACGGGTACCCGTGTCAGCGTGTAACACGTGTATCGGGAGCTCTAGTAAGTACCTAGCGGAACTGTTATATCATAATAGGGTCAAACAGATCACTGTGTTATGTCTTTCCTGTAGACATACACAAGAGTTAAGGGCTATAAAGGTTAATTTTCTTATTTAACCCTTATCCACGTGAAAAGGTCCTCCTTTTATTTAGAGAACTATGATAAAATCATTGCTTACATGCCCACAAGCTGTTAACTATTGCCCACAGGAGAGAAAAATGTGCTGTTCGCGATAACACGCTAGTTTTCTCTCCTGTGGGCAATAGTCAACAGCTTGTGGGCATGTAAGTAATGATTTTATCATAGTTCTTTAAATAAAAGGAGGACCTTTTCACGTGGATAAGGGTTAAATAAGAAAATTAACCTTTATAGCCCTTAACTCTTGTGTATGTCTACAGGAAAGACATAACACATTGATCTGTTTGACCCAATATCACCTAAACCTATGTATTTCGATTTATTTTCACTTCACTTGCTCGTAAAGTTCGTCTTTATGGCTCCTCTTCACGTTGGGCCAACGCCAACGCCAACGAGGGACGCAGCCATGCGGTAGAATGAGATAGCAATATCACTTGCTCCCTCTAACGCATAAATGCGTCCCTCGTTGGCGTAGGCGTTGGCCCAACGTGAAGAGGAGCCTTTATGGATGAGCG
Source organism: Cydia splendana (assembly GCF_910591565.1). Classification (NCBI taxonomy): domain Eukaryota; kingdom Metazoa; phylum Arthropoda; class Insecta; order Lepidoptera; family Tortricidae; genus Cydia; species Cydia splendana. Next base: position 6,616,026 of record NC_085987.1, on the reverse strand, counting down.
TAGGCTGCATGAAATAGATTTTTAATGTTCTAGTCCATAAAAGTAAAATTTTGTTTTATGATCCCCTTGCCTGAGCAAGAGCCTACATCTACAACAACAACCAGGTATTTTACCGCAGTTTAGTTTGCCACCTTCATGTAAATGCAACATTAATATTATTTATACAGTGAAGAAATCTCCGCTCCGGGTGGCAATTACAAAATAAAGATCTCTATCTCTATCTCTCTATTATGTATATTTCTTAACCGCGACGACAATACGGTCACTGCTATTGAGTAGGTAATGTTAATTTCCCCTGAGAATAGATGCAGCAACAGATTGAGAAAGGATTCTTAAGAAAACAAATAATAACTTCATACCTAAGTATGTATTTCTTAAGAAACCTTTGAGAGCATTTATTGCGAGGGAAACATATTAATTTAAATTGTACAAAATGAAAAAATGTTTTAAAACGAGGCGTTGCGTCACAACAAAGAGCGTGCCGGAAGATTTTACTAATAAAGTAAAGCCTTAGTTATTTGGTCCTTTGCTACCTCAAAATAGAAATTGGCTGGAGATTTTTTATCATGGAGGATTCGTCGCACAAGGAGGACTCATCGCACAAAAGCCCCTGATCTAAATTCATAAGAGATTAGATTCCACGTGCAGGCCTAAGGCCAGAATCTAACCATCGCAACCAGTACTTTGACTTTACTTCGAGGATTATTTGATATGAGTTTATTTACTAATCGTTTAGTTCAATTACGCAGGAGTGCTGGTGGCCTAGCGGTAAGAGCGTGCGACTTTCAATCTGGAGGTCGCGGGTTCGAACCCCAGTTCGTACCAATGAGTTTTTCGGAACCTATATGTATGTACGAAATATCATTTGATATTTACCAGTCGCTTTTCGGTGAAGGAAAACATCGTGAGGAAACCGGAAAGGCCTAGTTTACCCTCTGGGTTGGGAGGTCAGATGGCAGTCGCTTTCGTAAAAATTAGTGCCTACGCCAATTCTTGGGATTAGTTGCCAAGCAGACCCCAGGCTCCCATGAGCCGTGGTAAAATGCCGGGACAACGCGAGGAAGATTATGAGGAAATTAGTTCAATTAACTAGTTGCATTAATAATGTAACTACTATCGATTTTTTGTGTGATGTGATGTCAGTCGCTGTGAATACATTTCTTACTTTTTTATAAATTATGAATAAGATCGGTAACCGCCTATTGTACCGATTAAAGAACGGTAACTTTTGACTAGAGATATCCCGTAACAGAAAGTTTATGAAAAATTAAATCCGTATACTGCACACAGTATCTTTATTGTATAACAATATATAAATGTATATTTCCTATAGCTGAGCGAGAACTCATCTCCGCGCAGTCCTGGAACAGTAAAATGGAAATAAATATTCACACTACGCGTTGGCATTGGCACTTTATGACACTCAAGCGCTATTTGGAATACGAGCAGCACCTACATCTTCATACGACTGTGTGACTTCACAGAAAATGTGATGTCTTTACAAAGGGAATACGAGCCTTTTAAATTGGATATGCCTTTACGTGAGACAACACGATATCCTAGAGTACTTAAAATAAATGGTAATTCGGGTCAAGAAAAAATATTAGGCTGTTAAATTGGTAGTTAGACCAAGAAAAGTCTGCAGCGATATTGATAGCCCGCGCAGTGTGTACCTCCCGCCCCTTCTTACTTACTTCTTACTTACTTACCTACTCGTAATATGAACACCCCCTTTAGATTTACCCTTAAAATATGGCCATGTGATCGTCTAGCTAGTGGTTAGGACCCCTTGAAGTGAACCGCGGCAACCTCAAATTCTTTAATGAGTATCAGCTAAATTTTGGACTCTGACCTTATTTATTATTACCTAGATTTTTGAGAACAGATATTTATGGTAATAAAATAATTATTTATGGAAGTAAGAAATAATCTAAAGAAAATTATTCAGAGAAATAGAAAATTATTCAGAATTTATTAGTGCAACGTAAATGATGGTGTAAAATTTACTATAATGTATTTAAGTATTGCAGCATATATGATGATATAAATATATAAAAATGTTGTTGGTAAAATCCTGCCACACCTATTAAGTTCCCGGGGTAATATAGAGGCAGCACTCCTGAGATAAGCTCTTTTACTCCCTAGCTTTTAAGGATAATTATATTTAACTATCATCTTCTAAACGATGTGTGATTCACTCACACATGCCACCTCCACACTCGATGCAGGTCTGGGAACTCCTAGTCCGATTTGCAAGTATTAACCGGAACACCTACCCTACCAAAGTGTCAAAGTATCCATCAATCATCATAATTACTTATCTTTTTTATATTCAAAAGCTAGGGATGCTAATCCCTTAATCCCATTCCCCAGAGCTGATAATCTAGACAGAATTCCTAGTTTTCTAGATGTATAAACGAAGTACCGAGTTTATTCACTAATTATTATGTTTAATCGAGGCCGAAATTGAGTAATCACTCAATTTATCCTTTATACTGCTCTTGCCTGACAAAGGTTCCCTAAAGCAAACCGTTCTTCAATCCCAGAATAGTCTGCGTTCCTAAATCCAGATTGATAATTAAGAGATTGTGTTGTATGTTGTTGTATGTATTACCTGATTATATTACTCAGTACCTCGTCCCTACACCAGACAACCAGAAATGAAAAATAGAAATAAGAATTTATAGAAACTTTGGTTCTTTCCCCATATAAATGAGAAATTAGGAAGATTTAGGCAGATGAACCCTTCACCTTTTAAACACTCGTATTTTAGGATTAAGAAACCATATTTTTAAACCCTTAAAGAGAAATATATATCAACCATATCAATTGTATAGACCAGCACTAAAAAAGAACCCTAATAAACAATAAAATGAGTGTGTGATTCTACCCTAACTCTACCCATTGTCCCTAATCTAGTACATTCAAAGCATAGTTCGTTCTTACCATCGACCTAATGCTTTGTAATATACGCAAGTGTGGTCCCTACGAGAAGCTGTAAAGTTCGGCAGGCGAAACCGAGAAGGCAACCTACAGGCCAGTGTATTTGACTCCCTCCTTATCGCCCGCGGGCATGGTGGATAAGAATAAGTCGCCCTATTCCGTGTATATAAGTGGACCAGTACCCTAGCACATACACGCACTAATCACGAGGGAAACTCTGCCGCAACAAAGACTAAGTGTAATATCAGTCACGACAGAAGTCTGTCCCCGCAACCAGCACTAGCATGAACCGGAGCACCGAAATATATAAATAAATTTAATAGGAGACCTAGTCTCAATTACTGTCGACTTCAGTGGGCCCAGATTACTCCGGATGACGCGCACGTGACGTCCCCACATCCATCTAAACAGCTGGGCCTTGAGACTAGTGAGATAATTCGTCTCTTATGTTGATATAAAAGAGACGCCAAGTCCTCTCAAACTTGGAGCAATAGACTCCTAACCATCCAATCCTTTGGCACCGTTAGGCGGAGTGAATGCTTAGCAGGACAAACTGTCAGTCCAAACAATGATCTGGTTTTAAAATAGCAAAAATACCCCATAATAAAACACTAAAAATAGCTAAGTTATCGCAAAATTAAACTAACTTAATAGAAAAGTGAAGTTCCCTTAAACACTGTCATCTATATCTAACGTTACGAGAATTTCTTCCCGCAAAACCAAACACAGACACTATTCCAAGCCCCGGCCATGCAACGACATTGTCACTGCATAATATGACGGCACTCAGAACACACGGTGTAGGAAACTTCACAATAACTAAAATCCCATATATGGCAGTAAAGAAATTCCACAACAGTCTAAACTTAGCGTTACGACAATTAAAATCCCCGCAAAACCAAGCACAGACACAAATTCTAAGTTTAAATTCACTAGGATAATTCCAAGTAAAAACAAACACAGAAAAAGTCGCGGAGAAACTTCACTTCCCCGCACTACGTTACACCCGAAAACCAGAGTCACTGCTAGCCCGGTCGAAGAATGAATGCCTCTCCCAACGCTCCGCACCGGCCTTTTATACCTTTTACTATGGCGACTGAATGGCGACATAACGGCGACTGAGCGGCGACTGAGCGGCGACTGAGTGGCGACTGAGTGGCGACTGAGTGGCGACTGAACGGCGACTGAGTGGCGACTGAGTGGCGACTGAGTGGCGACTGAGTGGCGACTGAACGGCGACTGAGTGGCGACTGAGTGGCGACTGAACGGCGACTGAACGGCGACTGAATGGCGACTGAGTGGCGACTGAGCGGCGACTGAGTGGCGACTGAACGGCGACTGAGCGGCGACTGAATGGCGACTGAGTGGCGACTGAATGGCGACTGAACGGCGACTGAGCGGCGACTGAATGGCGACTGAGTGGCGACTGAATGGCGACTGAGTGGCGACTGAATGGCGACATATTGAGATAAACATTATTCCAAAAGTACCAGGATGCTAGAATTGCAGAAGAGGTCGTTTGCCTCGGGCGGGTAACCGACAACAGGTGTCTTATTGAGACAAACGTTTACCAAAAGTACCAGGATACCAGAACTGAGGAAGATGTCATTAACCTCGTGGCGTGTAACAAGGTTTGATTCAAGAAGAAAGATCATAAGTTCCAGGTTGTTTACTAAACTATGTCTTAAATATTAAGGTTCACTATTGCTTACTTCAGAATATAAATCATGTCCTTTTTACTCACGCAGTTTAGAGAAAGACGGAGCTATTTTTAATGACATCTACGCACACATTCATAGGCAATAGTCGAGTAGTCAGTTGGAGTAGACTAAATTACGATAAAAGGGAACGTTCGAAAACTCATCACGTACGAATTTGTAAGCATTATTTTACTTTGAGATATTTTTAGTTTACTTCTGAAAAACGTTCCTGTATTGAAGTTTTTTATGTTTATTAGTATCTAATATATTATTTAAGACATCCAAAATTTAGAGAATTAATTATTTTAATATTTTTATTTATCTTATGAATTTTTAGATTGTATGTTTCGAAATTGTACTAGAGCATCAGCGTAACGGAACGTTGAGCTGTCTTCATCAGTTTTATTGTCAACGTCAATACCAATTTGTTGTTGATTATTTCCTGAGGGTTTATTTTGTTTATTTCTAAGTTAAAATAAGGATTTAAAAAAAAAGAAAGACACGTGATAAGTATTATGGATTACCATGGAATTGCTTCAAGTTTCAATTGTTAGAATATTCGATGGAATCATGAATGAAATATGCGACTGAAGAGGTCTTTAGTTTTACAAGGTATTTCCTTTTATTTTCTGTGTTTTGTAATGAAAAATGAGGTTAATACTAGGCAATAGGCATACGACTAGTCACAAGTGCAAGTATTATTTTAAACGTCAAAGTTCTAAGAAATTATGACGTATAAATATCACTTGCACTGCGTGGGCTATCAATATCGCTGCAGACTTTTCTTGGTCTAACTCTAGGTACAATGTGATGGATTTTCACATGAGTCTTAATGTCGTAATGAGTTGTATAATAGCTAATTGTAATATAATTGATTTTTGTATGCATTTTAAGATAAGTCCTTTTTAACTTGTTAGTTTGTGTTTAACTTGTGGTTGTGTTGTAGTCTTCGAACAACACGGAAGGGAGGCGGCATTCGCACTATTTTCCCTCTGCCTAGGCACAAGATCAACTGATCTAGCGCGGGTAATAAAACTAGTTGCACTCGGATTTTTCACTAGACCGAGTCCAGACGCGCGCGTGAACACAGCAGCAGAAAAAAATGCCTAATTGCTTGGTTTTTTGTTGTAAAAAGAGGTCGGGGACATCAAATTTACAAATAGAAGGTGTTACATTTCACATGTAATATTTTTTTTACATATCATACGTTTAATTACATTTAAACACAATTAGAGTCTGTGCGGAAAGAGAAGAGTCGTGGAATGTATGGAGCCCAATACATTGCACAACTCTTCTCTTTCCGAACAGACTATATTATATTTTAGTCTCATGTAATTGTTGGATTTATCGATTTTGCTCGCCCAGTACAAATTGCGGATCGGTCGAGCGACAAATCCGACTTCTCATCTCTCAGAATACATATACGAAAATGTGTTAGTGTGCGTGTTGTGACACTTGTGACTCATCCGTACACAAAAAGAGATCGAGGTTTGTTTGCAAGATTTGTCTTTGACGTGTGTCATTTTCTATGTATTTGTGTCATTACAGATTGGATCTTGTATGTAAGTGTGTGAGAAGTGCGACTGTGTGCACCTTTCCCCCGCAAAAAATGGCAGAAAGATTTGTACGGTAAGATATCGCTTGGGCCCCTTCCTTCCCACGTGTCGGAAGTCGGTGTTGCTCGAAGGTTGTAGTAACTTGAGTCCTGTTCAGACAACTGTCAATTCATTAACAAAAAAAAAACAAAATGCTATTTTATTGTCCTAATTTACCGTAAGTGAGGTCAGAAAACCAATTAGAACTGCTACCTTATCGCGCGAATAATACGGTTAACAGTTGAGTAAGCTTTCGAAACATACGGTGGTTATGCGCAGACAGGGCAGCGCTCATTGTTCTCAAGCAATTAGCAGGAAATACGAGCACTGTTCGCAACAATCGCAACCAATCTGTTAGAAACCGAAGGTGTTATTTCAATCGTTGACAGAATGCTGTGGCGAGTTGATCATTCGAATAAACCAGTAGAGTCAGACCAAGCTAAGTTGGCAGCGTTTTTGATAACCCAGCCAGACGGCACAAGTGTTAAGTAAACGTCATAATTTCATAGCAGTTTGCCGTTTAAAACAATATTTGCACCGCCGGGGCTGTAAAATCGCTGCCAACTTAGCTTGGTCTGACTCTATTAACCTCCAGCGGCCCACCATACAAGAAATAGTTGCAGGCAAATTTCACAGATCTGCGTAATCGACTCCACACTCGCGTTCGCGGCTTCGCGCCGTGTGTGGAGTGGAAATTGTAACTGACGGGCGTACCGGACCGCATCTTTGGTACGGTCCATGGTACATTATGTTCGATCGCGTGGAAGGTAGTTCACCGTACGTTGATAAAGGACGCAGCTACGAGTGAAAGCGAGCAAGTGAAAGAGAGAACTGAAAGGACTAAAGTCACGGTCCGGTACGCCCGTCTGTTAGCACTATTACCTTAGTTATTCTACTCGTATTTTCCTTATATTGTTTATATCCAGCTTCTGAAAAACGTAAATCTATGTAGCTGGTTACAGCCAGGAGCGACCTTCATTAAAGCGGACCATCGAGCAGGAAATACCGAGAACAGTAGAATAATATTAGCAAGTTTTCAACAGATTGGAGTTGTATTGTAGCGGTCTATATGAATTATGTATGTTTTCAGGGAAAACTTTCCGTAATTTTGACGTTTAATCTGGTATCAAATAACATTTATCTACTGTTAGCATTGAAGCAAAAATAAGCAACTTTGGGCAGCTGTATCTCAAGAATTTTAAGATATCAAAAATGGAAACACTTTGATGAAAATTCATACTGTTTAATTTTTTCCTTAGTGACTTTTGCCGTACCTATATATAACTCTTGAGTACCTAGAGAAAATCGTCAAAAAAAAAAATCTTTGCTTTAAGTATTTGACAATGACCCAGTGGGTTTTCATTTGAATTTCACAAGAGAATTTTGTCCCTATTAGCATATTTAATCCTTAAACAGGTTATGTATCTATAGGTAACACATAGCAAATGATTTTTTTTTGACGAGCAGAATAAATACAACGACCACTAAATGTCATTGCCGTAAAGTCTATAAAGTGGGTGATTTCCGAACGTAAAAAAATGGGAGGTGTCTAAACAAATTTCTTTGACATTTTAGCTGTCAAGTTCAAATCGACAACAAATGGCAGTTTTTGTACGTTTTTCCCGCTATAAAAGTACGCTACACCGAAAAAAAGTCCTATAAGTATTTTTTGTTGTATTCTTTTGGTAGATTATTAGATAATGTATGTGTAGTAAGTCATAATTTACCTTAGTTATTGTTTTCTGATAAAATATTCGATCTAAAAGTTTGTGGTTCGTATGAACCCTCTGCCCGTTTGGGGCACGTTCTAGTGGTATCTAAGTGGCCACTGCCCTGCAAGGAGTTTACATGTCATTTAAGGGTAAGATTTATGACTATGAATGAACCCTTATAGTACAAAAGTAACATATTTTCCTTTGGTTTTTAAATTAAATATTTATTCAACGGTTAGTTTTAAGAGCCACGACATCCGCGTGAGCCAAGCAAGTGCTGGCAGTTAGTGTATTTTGTGACGCAAGTAAAAATGTGACATGCACATGACTTACCCTTAAAACTACTCTCTATAGCTAACAAGGCAGTGGCGATATATGTACCACGTAGCACCATTTTTAACGGGCAGTGGGCATATAAAAACCGCCGGGTTTTTTTTATTGAATTAATGATAATAAAAATAAAACATGAAATTACTTTTCTTTTAACGCTATTAGCTACCCGAATCAGTAATCAAAAGTAAAAAATGCGTCAGGCCTGTTTAAGGGTTAAATAAAACCAGCTGAACCTTATTTAATGCAAGGCGGAATGTTAAAATTAAATGGGTTATACGTATTCTGTGCCTACAGTCAATGAATTTAATTTCCGACCCATCGTATATAAAATATAAATATACTGCTCTGGTTTCACTGTGACCGGACAACAGAATAATGATAAATGCTCCCCATTTTTGTAACCAGAACCTCATTAAGTATTGTAACCAGACCGCTACCTTCGCTTTGCTTCATTGCTGCTAAAAGGAGATGGGGAAAATGTGAAAGTACGAACGATTATCTTCATACATAATACAGTTTTATTATATATCTATACAGGGTGGAATTTTTGAATGTGCCACTAAGGGGCTGTTATCGATTAAATTACGTCATCGATTTTTCGACCCCCACCCTAAAATCATCCAAAAATCATGCATCATGCTTCGAATGACCCCGTTTCCTCCTACGTCATGCTACCATCATCCGATATCCAGACCCCCCCCCACCCTAATTTGAAATGACGTAATTTATGAATAGCCCCTAAGGGCAGCTACCAGTACGGTTACCATCAGTTTGTCACTGACATAAACGCCGTCGAGAACGTAATTTACTTTCTATACATCCCGTTTGCACTAATATGCGAGTGCGAGCGAGATGTATAGAAAGTAAATTACGTTCTCGACGGCGTTTATGTCAGTGACAAACTGATGGTAACCGTACTGATCCCGTGCCGCTACGCGAAAATGGTCGTAGGAGACCTTCCCTTAGGAATAATTTGCAAATTTTACATAAAAATAACAATAGAGACTTTTTAGACAAAAATCATATTTTCCGATAAAAGTGACTAGACAGGTACTCTTCACCGTCCGTGTACCCTTCACTTGCTTTTAAATAATAAAATAATGTTAAAAAAACATCACCCAATCGGCAGATAATAAAAATATAATATCAATTAAGGTTTATTACTACTACTAGTCTTAATATTTTAATAAAGTAGGTATCAAAGTGGCTCTACTTAACATAAAAATAAGAAAGTGAATCGCAATAAACTTATTTACCTTTATAAAATTCTCGTAGTATATATGCAACAAGTACCTACGTACGCCGTACAGTACAGAAACAATAACATGTTATGAGCAAAATGAACAATGTTAGGCAAGTTACACACGGTGGCAATATTTGTTCTGTTAATTACTGTAGCCTTGCTCTATATTATATTATTTGATATATTAAAGTGTCTACAGACGACCGTGCCGGTCCGCGACCTTGGTGGGGTGCGGCGCACGTATCGATCGTGTGTAAGGTGGTAGCCGTACGTGCGTTAAGGACGCAGCTATAAGTTAGAGTGAGAAAGAGATATTTATTTTGATCGGAAGGTTCGTTGTCCGGTGCGGCAGTCTGTTACGGCTTTTAGTTTACCACACGCCGTGCGTTGTTGTTGCTTGTGTTTTTTCCGCCACGCACTTCACACATAGATAATCCTTAAACAACTGACAATCATCGTCTTGATTTTGTTATTTGATACATTGTATACAGATTTAGGAGAATCTGTATACAATTGGGTTGCCAAAAGTCGAAGATAAACGCGCTCATGGCAGTTCAATGACCGTCTACCATCAGTTTTTACATTGACATATACCCTCACGTCTACGTAACTTACTTTCTATGCATCTCGCTCGTACTCGCATATTAGTGCAAGCGAGATGTACAGAAAGTAAATTACGTAGACGTGAGCGTTATGTCAATGTCAAAACTGACGGTAGAGCAAGGCCTATTGACTTCCTTGGAATGACGTGACCCTTCATAATTGTACATGTGTGCTCCGTTCCTAGAGGAGGATTGCCAGTAATTATCATAAAAATATTTTACTACAGCAACATTGCTAGAACTGGCTTCGTCTATACGATTTCTAGGAACAAATCCAATTATTTTATCAAATATATTTTGATTTGTATTTTATGAAGTAGTTGAAGTCATATGTAAATTATTATCTATTTTAGTTTGTCTTTGTCTATGTTCATAAAATCTATGAAGGGTAGACGTGCCTCTACCCTCCATGATAAAATTTAAAAAAATCTTTGTCAATAGGCCTCTTTGATAGGCCTTGATTTGGGTCTGGCCGGTAAGAACATAGGCAAGACAAAAGTCTGTAATGTCAATGCTGTCATTAAAGTCATTTAACGCAAAAATATCAGTTTTCATATAAAACGATTTATTCACTTGAAATATATTTATTTACCTATTAATTTTAAAAATAAAAACGATTCATATGTACGAGCAACATATCTAAATGCGTCTTCGCACAGACTTAGTTAAAATTAACCCGTTGTAGTAAACCAGAAACCGCGATAATTTCAAGGTAAGAAATACATAAATATATTAATCTTTAAATAAAAATGAGCGTACTAATTGCCAAATTCAAATATAATAATTTAATCTTACTATCCCCGTAAGTCCCGCGGACGCTATATCGCGTCCGAAATTTTAATCAAAATGTATCATAGATGTAAAACCTCACATTGTTTAAGCTGGTAAATTTAGACCCGGTAGCAATTAGCGACGTTAGTAATTAGGCAGTTAGATTATATTGTTTAATTTGTGGCTGTTTTGTTTTAGAGAGTGAATCAGCAGATGGCTTGAGCGTGAGATAACAATATAATCCTGGGCCGTCATATGATTTCTTGGAAAAAGCTCCAAGGGCACGTATCTGCCGCATATCCAGACTACCGGGATACCGGTGAACAAGAACGCTGCGCGGAGCTGTGAAGCAGAAAATGTCCGATAACCGGATAGATGTAATAACAACTTGTAACCATTTGCCATATCAATGTATGTATTCATATGTATTGCTCCTAACATATATACAGTAATCCTAATAGGAATGAAAATATTTATATCTTAAAATACTTTTTTGTTGCCGAATATTTGACGAATTTCTAAATATAGTACCTAATCATTACCTTTTAACGTATTTTTTTATTTTTTTGTGATATGCTAATTTAAGAGCCCATCAACGTGCACACTAGCGCCGCTGCTAAATAATCGTGATTATTTAAATTTAATGACAGGTATTTAAAAAAGGGGGCCGCTACGGACTGTATTGTGTATTTAAGTACCTTTTGAATACATCAAACTAGTTTTTATGTTACTGGATTCGTCAATCTACGCGTCCAAAGTTAAAACGGCCGTTTTTGTTTTGAGCTCATAGATCGACTAATCCAGCAACATAAAAACTAGTTTGGTGTATTCAAAAGGTACTTAAATACACAATACAATCAGAAGCGGCCCCCTTTTTGAAATACCTGTCGCTAAATTTAAATAATCACGATTATTTAGCAGTGGCGCTAGTGTGCACGTTGATGGGCTCTTAAAAACCTGACCCCAACAAAAAAGAAAAAATACAAAAAGAAATTCCCTCTCCGGGATTCGAACCCAGGACCATTAGCTTCCTGAACAGGATTACTGCCAATACCCGCTAGGCTAAACGGGTTGTCAATTCTAATTACAATGGTATCCTACCAGAGCGCTAGTAGTATAAACGAACTTTTGAAAGGGACATTTTTTTGTATGGAGTTATCGTTCTTCTCCTAGTGAGTATTATATTCTTTGCGGTAGAGGCTCTGAGCTCATGCATCCGTCACTGGATCGAGTTAGACCTTTTCTGGATCTATTTATCCCTAGGTACTGGTTATTTTATAAGTGAAAACAACCGAATAAAATGAAATGTAGATTGACAGTGACACATAACAAAGAGTGGAGCAGAATGTTCCAAAACGGATAAGCAATTATCAATTAACCTTTATGCTAAGTAAAGATGATACACGTACAGTCACCTGCAATAATATGTTACTCTTTGAAGGCCGCAAAAATATGTGACACGCTCTTATTGCTCTACAAATAAGACCCTGTCAGATATTTTTGCGGCCTTCGAAGAGTAACATATTAGTGCAGGTGACTGTACAAGCATTAAAAATTAATTTAGTTAAAAAATATTTAGCGTCACACCAACATTTAGTATTATATTGACACTAGGGTCATTGCGCTAGTTTTCGTCCGGCTCTAGTTTTCGTCCACTTGACGGAATTTGAATATAAACCTTCATTGCTGCACAGACTTGAACTTATTGCAATCCTTAATATCTAAACAATGTATATATCTACATATAAATTATATATCGCAAGTAGCAAATTAAAAATGAAATGTATTATTTGCTAATCCGTCAAGTGGACGGAAACTGACACTGGACGGTAAACTGACGCAATTACCCTACATCAAACCTATCGAGACTGCAAGCGCTAGGCTGTGCTTCTTTATTCACTTTATATCCATCATAACGTCCGAAAGTGAGTATCTGTCCTTATATTCTAGCCGGGGCGAAATAACGGAACTTTTATTATTTTTCTGCTCGCTGTATAAAATTTCTTTTTTGCGAAATACTCCAACACAACCCACAAATAAATTTCTGTACAGAACAGTCTTCATTTGTTTTGCTAAATTAATTCCTTTACAAATTAACAGACACTTCGTGTTTAAAATGTCCAAGTAAGTAGCCTTTTAAAACTTGTTATTTAAATTGGTTCCTAAAAGTTTTGATGATCATCAGTGAGTGAGTCAGTGACGAAATCGGGGTTTTTAGATACAAATAAAATCTAAAGTATAAGAGCTATGCAATCGGAATTTTTAATGCTTAACAAGTCCAATATTGACATCATATCCCGAGAGTTTTGTTTATCTGGTATAATCCAAACCCAAGTTATGAGGGTTCAAAAAAACGACGAATCGCTTCGAGAAAGGGTAGTGCTCTTGCCCTTCGCTTTGCTCGTCTTGGCGGGGGTACTACCGTGCACCCAGATTAACTTAGGTACCCAAAAAAATTTAATTTCAATAGTTTGAGATACTAAGGCAAAGGTTTAGTTTTAGTGATTGTAACGTGTTGATTCTTTAAAAAGACTTAAGTTCAATAAAAAAAAATAGGTTTTACTTAAAATTGCTCTAACTAATGAAGGTGAAATTGCTGGTTTAGCCTAATATTTTCAAACAAAGTAGATGATTTCTAATATGTGTCTTTATCATAGAGTTAGACCAAGAAAAGTCTGCAGCGATTTTGATTTTGTGACCAGATTCTATGACTAAATAAAAAATTTTTGTCAATCCGGTTTTTGGAAATTTTCAAACATGGCGGATTCGTGATACCTGGCGCCTAAATAAATAGACGTGTCGATATCATAAGAGTTTTTTTCTTTTTGAGACATGTTTACAGAGTTAATAGCAAAAAATGCAGCAAAAAATTATCGCTGGTTTAGGCGGTATTTAGATATTTAGTTTTGTATGTCCGGATGTTCTCCTCTACAGGTCGCAATTCTTAACCGATTCTCATGAAATTTTGTGACCATATTCTATGACTAAATATATTTTTTTTGTCAATCCGGTTTTCGGATTTTTTTAAAAATGGCGGAGTCGTGATACCTGGCGCCTAAACAAATAGTCGTATCGATATCATAAGAGTTTTTTCTTTTTGAGACATGTTTACAGAGTTAATAGCAAAAAATACAGAAAAAAATTATCGCTGGTTTAGGCGGTATTTATATATTTAGTTTCTAGTGGAGAATAAGTAGCCGAGTTTCGTCGGCTAAGCTAAGAACTATCGTAGCGCATTTTGCAAACGTTCGCTTTTTTTATTTGCACACGGAAGGTCAGGGTTCGATCCCCAGTAATTATATGCTGGGATATAACTTTTTGTATTTTTTTACACTTAATTTTCGTATTGTTTTTTTTTATTTTTTTATTTAATAACTAAAAAAATTATATGGGAAAAGAAATATATTTGATATTTATGAATAAATTAGAAATTTCGTATTGTTGATATATCACGCGCGGGCTAAGCGATCCATTTTTACAAGCTTTTATTTAACTAGCCCTAAAAAAATTAGTTTTCATTTGTCATTTTAATTTTCTAAATTTTTCTAAACGTCCCAGTCACACATTTATTAGCCGACTACGGCAACGCAAAAGGAGGGTTATGATTTTGACCTGTATGTACGTGGGTATGTATGTTCATTTGTTCCCTATTAACTTCTAAAGTGCTCAATATAATTTGACAAACGATGTGTCATTCGAATCGTCTTAATCGTCCGCTGGTTATAGGCTATTGACGTCACAACAATTTGAACACGGCGCCCTCTAGACTAGAAGTCATAAAGTCACGAAATAAAAAAATAAAAGTATGTAATGATGATGTGTTGTATATCATTTGAAAGGGCTTAATTAGTACATTTCAAATATACATATACATATTGTTAGCTTTTGGCTTTGTTTGCTTGCACCCGATAACACATTAATTTATCGGGTAGGTAATTCGAACTACGAATCTACAAGCACTCTGGATTCTATTCGCGTGTTACCCGACTACGGCGACACAAGAAGGTTTTTGCTAAAGAAATTTGTTTGGCCGCTATACAGGATGTTTTTTTATAGGCTGCAATATTTTACAACGTGAATAGTTATAGAAGCCGGGCGCCATTAGCGCCCTCATTCATGCGAAAACCATCGGGCGTAGCCCGACGTACGTGGCACGCTGCACGCGGTCCAAAGCCAGGCGCCTTCAGTTCTCTCATACTAAAAGTGTCGGGCGTCCTCAGTACAGAATGCACGCAGATCACCGCACATATCGGGCTACGCGCACGCGTTCGTTCGTTGCACGCGGTCCAAAGCCAGGCGCCTTCGTCGCCCTCATACTAAAAGCGTCGGGCGTAGCCCGTCGTACCTACGTGGCGCGCTATACGCGTTCCAAAGCCGTTCGGCGCCCCCATGCCAAAGGAGTCGGGCGTAGCCCGATGTATGCGGCGCTCTGCCTGCATGTCTGTACTGACGATGCCCTTGCAAAAGTAATATAAAGTGACTGCAAATATTTATTAACGAAATCATGACGAAACCCGACTACACTGCAAATCGCGCTCTAAAATGTATGAAACAAAATAGAATTCTTATCTGAAAATATCATACAGGAAATATTATAAATGTTATCAATTTTTAATTAAAATTATTAAAAAACTACAACCTAATACAATTTCCGGTCCGGTGTACTGCCATCTCGCCCAAATATTTTTCGCCTAATTTCATTTCCCGGCCAACTTATTGCAGTACTTTTAGTTGGCAAACCAATGCTTCGCATATTATTATTTAGCATAATTTTTATTTGATCGCAATTTTATTTAGCAGATGTTCATTTTACCACGATTTATTTAGAAAAATCGTCACTAAGCAAATGTTTTATTATACCTAACTATTTACTGTTAAATAACGTTTGCCCAAATTGAAACTTCGCATACTTTTTATTTGATCACAATTATATTTAGCATTTTATTTTATGACCAGTAAAACGAAACTGCTCCCAGAGATAGGTAGGTTAGGGTTATTTTTTTATGACCCCTAAAACGTAACTGCTCCCAGAGATAGGTAGGTTAGGGTTATTTTTTTTTTTAATGACCCTAAAAACGAAACTGCTCCCAGAGATAGGTAGGTTATTCACAATATTAGGCGAAAAATAATTCATGCCTATCAATGCATTCGACATAACAATAAAAGACATTTTGAAACATGACCAATTAAATATTTTGCCATACAATAATATTGTAAATAATCATTTGCGACATGTTATATATGCGAAACATTTGTTTGCCATCTGATAGTTTTGACAAATGATACTATGGGAAAAATAGTTTGGGAAGTGATAATTTGCCATACAATTTTCGGCCACATATTAGTAAACCATAATTTCCTATTTTTTTATAATATATTTACAGAGATTCAGAGGATAGCCGTGGTCGTATGTCACTTTACCTTAAAGTTTATAATTGTGACATACGACCACGGTTATCCTCAGAATCTCTGTAAATATATAAAAAATTGCCTTCTCCAGAGCCCACAGTCGCTGTGGCCGAAATCGGTCAGGAGAGCATCATCATCATTACAAGTTAGGTGCTCGAAAAGGAACTTTAATTTACGATTACTCCTTACGATATTCATTTAAATTGTATGGTGTAAGGACTATAACTAACGTATTTATGCCTAATATTAACCATCGTGGACATTTTTGTAGACCAATGAAAGTCCGATATGCTCGCGAGGTCTACAGCTCCCAGAGCCACTAGTATGTACTAGTATTCAATAAGGCCCACAATTTTACTTTAATAAAACTTGTATTTTACAAGAGTGCCGTAATATTTTTATAAAGTATTTTGGTACCTACCTATATGAAGGAATGAGAAACCTATAGTGAGTGAGTTTTACATAATATACTGATTATTTCTAAAAATATTTCATTTTAAATAAAAGTGGGCCTCATAGTTCTGCCTCAACTGACCTTATATGGTAAATATCGATTTAAAAACTGAAAAACAGAATAAATCAAAATAACAATTTTCTTAGTCAATTAGGTACATCCTTACTCACTTTTAAATAAAATCCTAGAAACCTCTTATTTTACAAAATAACCAATAGAATTCAACTTTATTTAGTTTATATTTAAATACCTAAAAATAAACTTGTTTAATTTAATAGATAGGTAACAACAACAAAAATAATACTGATATTCCTCTAAGTTTCATTATTAAAGATGTACTTATTTGAAAATTAATTTTATGAGAAAAAATTCATTATCTTAAAATGTTTACTTAGTATCAAGGAGATTTTGCGTGAAAAAAAAGTCATTAGTTATTACACCTAGCAATTGAATGAATGTTACCACGCATGTTACGTGAGTGAGTGAGTTAAATGTTACCATGGCTCTTACGGCTGTTGCGCGTGGTGAAGCTGGTGTGGGACAAATACTCGTATCATTTATCACCAAAATTATAACCATAATTATTATATTCTTAGGAATCCTCCTACTCTATACATTAGAATATCAAAATATTCCTTACATTCTCAAATTTGTAGGTCTTATATGTATGTTATACCTACAATTTTCCGTATATGACTGACTGATGGATCTGATATGACTGGTGATGACGTTTTGCGGTACATTGTTGGAACTTGAATATGCGTCTGGGTTATCAGAAGATGGTGAGTTATAAATATCTGTCGGTATTGTTGATTGAAAACCGTTTGAGTAATTGGAGATGGATGAGAATCTCGGTGCTTACAGTGAACTAGTCGCAGCCATAATTTCGTATTTCGCCAAGATATTACTTATGTCCAGCTTTGCTTTTGCCTTCGCTATTGTAGGTAGACTCTGCAACACTTCCCCAAGATGACTGCAAAACATATCAACGTCGTCTGCCTTCTTCATTGTTAGGAACTTAATTAAGGCACTGCTTTCCTTTTCCCTTTCTTGTAAAAGTCTAATGAAGTCATAATTATTGGATCGTCTTTTTCTTGGTTTGGATGTTTTGTGGACATTGATTTTTGTTGGTAATGTCTCTGGCTCTGTTGCATTCGACGCATTATAATTCTCTTCTATAATTCTTATATTCGACTTATCGCATTGTTCAGCATTCTGCATGGTTTCTTGCGAGCCATTAATTTGTTCAATCATTACATTGGGAGTAATATAGTCCTGACTTACTTCAGTCAATGTACCGTGTCGCTTATCCTCTTCCACTCTTGTATCGTTTTCTTCTTCCGATTTTATTTGAGGCGGGGTAACACTTGAACCTCCATTTCGATGTTGAGGAATGCTGTCTAAAAATGTTAGTAAAATATGCGTCCTATCCTTATTGGGTCTTGAAGCAGTAGACCCGGTACAACCTTTACGTTTTCTTTTAAATCGGTGGTAGCTATCCCGTATGCATCTCCATTTTTTTTACAATCTTCAGCTGCAAATAATAAATAATTATTTTAGAGCAAGTAGAATTTACATATTTTAATTATTTATCTATGACTGACTTATCGATAACAGATTTATCAATATTTCATTTTGTGAAGTACTCTGTGTGAAAGTTTTTCAACATTTTACCTAACTAATTATTTGTTACAGATTTTTGGCTTCAGGAGAAACATTCAAGTCCTTGTCACTGACATATCGGATATCAGAATCCTACATATCACGAATAGTGAAACATGTGCTGAACGTCATGACTCATAAGTGAAGAAGAAGAAGATGACTCATGAGACAAATACTAGTTCCAATTTTAATGAAGCCTCCTTCACCCAATGATTTCAAAAGGATTGAATACGAGTTTTGGCACAGGTGGAACGTACCTAATTGCGCTGGAGGAATAGACGGATAGCACTATCGAATCCAGGCCCCTAAAAACTTTGGGTCGTTATTTTTTAATTATAAAAATTACTACTCGATTGTGCTCTATTGGTGACCCAAATTGTAATTTTGTAGCAGTTGATATTGGGGCATACGGAATGGAATCAGATAATGGCATATTCCAAAAAACATCAAGGGGAAAAAATAATACCCCCACCGAAATGTTTGCCGGGAACTGATATAATAATGCCACATTTTTAGGTTGGGGACGAAGCTTTCGCTCTTTCTAGTTATATGATGAAAACCTATGCCAGAACAGCGGCAAGACTGGATAGGGAAATCTATAACTATAGAATATGCAGAGCTCGAAGAGTAACGGAAAATGCGTTTGTATTGTTAAGCCTTTAATTAAGGGTATTTTATACACCTGTAGCTGTGGCTCCAGACGTAGTGGACGATCTGATGTTAACTGCGTGCTATTTACACAATTTATTACGCGACGGGTACCAGGAAAAAATCGCTTGCCATACCACAATTATAATCCAAATGAAAATTTAATACAAAAGAAAACATGTTAAATATGACAGCTACATATGACATCAAACTTGTCTAAAAGGGCCTCTCTGATGTTGGCTTTGGCCCCACGTACGCCTCCCAAAGGTCGGGAGGTCGGGACATTCTTACACAATTTAATTATATTTTAATTTTACCCTTCAATTGTAAATAATTAAATTGAAGCAAAATAATAATGTACCTACTCACCATTTTTGTTAATCTCATGACCTATATCCTTCCACACATTATCTTTAATAATATTACTTTTATAATGTTTATGAGATGGATTATACAATATATCGTGAGCAATGACAAAATATTGTCAATTTTTCTTCTTCAGTGTCTGTAAATACACTCATTTTTTTCAAATAGCTCAAGCAGTAGGTACGTCTAATTAGAAAACAGGTTTATAAATTGCTTAATACATACTGAGCATAACATTCGTAATTTAGTCGGTTATTATTGTTGCTCACAGGACTTCACAGTGTTTGACAACCATTTTGACTTTGCTCTGGGAGCAAGAAGATATTATTTTGATATTATTACACAAATTATTTTAGATGTTTATTAGTTCTCTACGTGTAAAAAGTGCAATAAGCTAGGTAATAATAATAATAAGACTTGTTGGAGCTACTGAAAACCACCGAAGTCTTCAGTAGTGCC
Organism: Cydia splendana; assembly: GCF_910591565.1. Taxonomy (NCBI): domain Eukaryota; kingdom Metazoa; phylum Arthropoda; class Insecta; order Lepidoptera; family Tortricidae; genus Cydia; species Cydia splendana. The sequence continues at coordinate 6,596,129 of NC_085987.1, read as the reverse complement.
ATCAACATGGAGTTTGGTGTCGATAAATGTGTGGTAATGCATGTACAGCGGGGGAGGGCTGTAAATTCAACAAATTTACAACTTTCTCAACAATGTCTTTCAGATCTATCCCTGAATCAGAAACCTATAAATACCTTGGTATGTCACAGTCGTTGGGTATTGAGGACGAGGGTATTAGACGGTTGGTGAAGGAGCGCTTTTTCAGTCGGCTCACAAAAGTCCTTAACAGTCTTTTGTCAGGAGGCAACAAAGTGCGCGCCTTCAACGCCTGGGTAATGCCCCTACTCACATACTCCTTTGGCATACTAAGGTGGACTCAGACCGAGCTGGACGCCCTGGATCGGAGGGTACGGTCAGTGCTCACCACACATCGCATGCTACACCCACGCTCGTCAGTTATGAGATTGTACATCCCACGGAAGTGTGGAGGCCGAGGCTTCCTAAACGCCAAGGATCTCCACAACCGCGAGGTGTACAATCTCAGGAATTATTTCCTTAACAACGAGTATGGGATGCATCGTGATGTGGTGGAAGTAGACAGGAAGCTCACGCCGCTCTCCTTGGCAAACGAGAACTGGCGCAAACCTGTGGTACTAAGTACTGCGGATCGCAAGGCGGCATGGGAGAGTAAGGTGCTACACGTGCGGTTCTACAAGGCCCTCACGGGACCCGATGTGGACCTGCTCGCGTCGGTGAACTGGTTACGATGCAATTGCGGACGAAGTGATGATGACGAACAACTATCGGAAATATATCCTGAAGGACGGTACGGTCGACATTTGTCGGGCATGCCGCCGTCCCGGAGAGTCACTCAGGCATAACATTTCCGGGTGTTCTCATCTTGCTAACGGCGAGTACTTGCACAGACATAATCTTGTAGCCAGGATTATTCACCAGCAACTTGCTCTTCTATATGGCCTTGTGGACCGTGAAGTACCATACTACAAGTACTTACCTGCGCCTGTTCTCGAGAATGGTCTTGCCACGCTCTATTGGGATCGATCTATCATCACAGACAGGACTATTGTAGCCAATAAGCCTGACATTGTGATAATAGATCGATCGCAACTTCGGGCCGTGCTCGTTGACATCACCATCCCCCATGATGAGAATCTCGTGAAGGCCGAGAAGGACAAGGAGATAACCGCCATGTGGGATGTTGATTCGACGATCATTGACCCGATAGTCGTTTCAGTGAACCGTCTAATAGCGAAGAGTCTCGACCAATATCTTGAGGGACTCTCGCTAGGTGGTTAGATCAAGGGTCAGATGCAGAAGGCGGTGATCTTGGACACGGCGCGGATAGTCCGCCGGTTCCTCTCTCTGCAGCCCTGACCACCGGTAGCTTGGGCCTTGCCCCGCTGCTGGCGGCACCTTAAGTAGGTTAGGTTTTTTGTAATGTGTTTATATGTATTTTTTATCGTTTTGTAAGTGTTTTTAGGGTTCCGTACCCAAAGGGTAAAACACGGGACCCTATTACTAAGACTCCGCTGTCCGTCCGTCCGTCTGTCACCAGGCTGTATCTCACGAACCGTGATAGCTAGACAGTTGAAATTTTCACAAATGATGTATTTCTGTTGCCGCTATAACAACAAATACTAAAAACAGGATAAAATAAAGATTTTAGTGGGGCCTCCCATACAACAAACGTGATTTTTGACCGAAGTTAAGCAACGTCGGGCGGGGTCAGTACTAGACATGTGTCGTTCGCGAGCGAGTGATTCAAATGAACTGTATCTTTTTATTGAACTAGCTCACTCTTCAACTCAGTACAGATTTGACTAGCTCATTTCGCTCAGTAACTCTTTTATATCGGTGTTACTTGCTCGCTCTTTCCCACTCATGATCGAATGAGCGGGCCCAGCCAAACGAGTGAGACGATGCGGAGTGACGGTTTCGGAGCGTTTCGGATGAATTCGGAGGGTGCCGGGAAAACATGGCGGGATCCGTACCGTGTGATTTGCTTTCTTCGTCGCACTTATGGCTGTGCGTATTATATAACCATCCCATTTACGCACTTTTATGTACAGAGTACTGTTGGATGTCGAGAGAGCAGACTACGGCTGTCGTTTGTTGACCAATTTTAGTTTAAGATTTAATTGACGGGCTTAGGTAGTGTAATTAATGTAATGATAGTCTAATATTTTTATGAAATGTACACTATATAGTATCAGATTTTCATCATAATTGCCAATCTAGATTAGAGGGGTTTATGTTTAATATGAGTACGTTTAGGAGCAACTTTGTTTTTCCGTCGTTTTATTATTAACCTAAAAAATCTAGATTGACAGTCCTAAGCCTGTCCAAGTATGAAGGAAAATCTGCTTAATATGTATATTGTAGTAAATGTATGTATAGTATAGCTTATATAACACTAATAATGCATATTTTTTAACGATCAAGTGCGTAGGTAATGCAAACCAAACCAAACAATTCAATCAATCTGATTGATTGACATCTCTCTCTACTCACTATTTAATCTACAGATCTACTGAGCGAAATGAGCTAAATGAGCTAAATGAGTGATATATATCACCGCGAGCGAAAGATATGAATCACTCTTTTCAACTCAGTGAACGATTATGCGCATCTCTAGTCAGTACTTGGATGGGTGACCGTTTTTTTAGGTAATGGTACGGAACCCACTTGACGACTCGCACTTGGCCGGTTTTTTATATTTTACTTTTATATTCATATTATAAATAACCTAACTTAAGACGAAAAATAAATAAAGAGAAGTAGGTGTATAAATTAATTGGACTATCCAGTGAAAAAGTTGATAAATAAAATGTACTCTATTACTATTTTTGTAAAGTTTTTATTTTCACTTAACAAATAGGAAAGAGGTGAAACGTGCCGAGTGAGAACCATAAGGAGATATAGACATCTGTCTTTTTTTAGGGTTCCGTACCCAAAGGGTAAAACGGGACCCTATTACTAAGACTCCGCTGTCCGTCCGTCCGTCTGTCACCAGGCTGTATCTCACGAACCGTGATAGACAGTTGAAATTTTCACAGATGATGTATTTCTGTTGCCGCTATAACAACAAATACTAAAAACAGAATAAAATAAAGATTTAAATGGGGCTCCCATACAACAAACGTGATTTTTGACCAAAGTTAAGCAACGTCGGGAGTGGTCAGTACTTGGATGGGTGACCGTTTTTTTTTGCTTTTTTTTTTGTTTTTTCTTTTATATGGTACGGAACCCTTCGTGCGCGAGTCCGACTCGCACTTGCCCGATATTTTTTTTAATTTCTGTAATTTTTATGCTGGAATAAAAGCAGCTTTGGCAGTTTAATTTGGGAAATCTGTCTGGGAAATCTTGGCGGGCGATTACTATATTTAATATGGTAAACGAAATCTAAACAAGTGGTACTTCTTGAAATAAAGAAATATATTTCCTCACCTTGGCTGATATAACTTTTACAATACTTATATTAAGTTTATGAATAAATTATTGTATTACTTAGGTGCTTTCAGGTATCTTCGAAAGCGGGTTTTGTAAATCGATAATATCAACTATACTAGAATCACTGTCTACTGTAGCAACAGTATTTAGCATAAGTATTGCCAAAATATAAAGTGCTTCTAGTTTAGAGTCTGTGCGGAAAGAGAAGAGTCGTGGAATGTATGGGGCACGATACATTATCCACGACTCTTCTCTTTCCGAACAGACTCTACAAGATATTAGCGATTTTCAAAATTATCCCGTTGTCGAAGTTTTCCCAAAACAATGTGCAATTTTATTCTGTTTTCAAGGCATAATTCAATTAATTTGTAAGACATAGTAAAATAGCAATTTATGAATTGTTTATCTCTGTCTGAACAACTCGACAACCGAGAAGAGGTGACATTGGCTTTAATTGGTATTAAAATTAAAGGATCGTTAACTAGAACACGAAAGAAATGTATTACTAAAACAAAAGCTAAAGGTAAAATAGAAAAAAAGTAATTCAGTACTTTAAAAATTGTAACAAATTTTACTGTAGACAGGTGGATTACTGCATCGCTAACGTACCTGATGGTTTAAATTTTGTCACAGTTTCATTCTAATATAAAACATACATTTTGCATTGTGTTACATAAATACTGAGCTCCCACCTACTATCCACAATTGTAAATGTGGTAGTTAACCTAACCCAAGCTTTAGACCACCATTTTTTATATCCAAAAATATCAGAAAAATCAACAAACAGCAAATAAACATCCTTGGACAAAGATCTAATAAATCATATTAGTACCTTTATGTTTTAAGCGTTTTTATAGTACCTATACCGACGCCCTCAAAAGTTCTTGTTGTTCGAAAATTTTACTAGTTTAGTGTACCTATATGGACTCTATGTATTTTTTAAATGTATGTGGAGAAATGCTACAGGTATGTGAATTCAACTATCTGGATTATCCCTTATAGGCCTTAATGACCTTTATGAAACAAAAGTCAACCAACTCAAATTTAAGGCTTCAGAAAAAAACAATTTTATTATTAAAAACTACGAAGTGATACCCCTTAAGTGTTGATTCGATGAACCTTAAATAAAATTTTTGCTGATTAAATTAACATGTTAAGTGTAGCTTTAAAACTAAATTCGTTTCTTTTCAAATAAAATTAGGTTAACCTTTTTAATTACTATGGTCATGGTCACATAACCTTTTATTATAAGATACATTTTATTAAAATACCTATACTACTATTAAGAATTCATTTGACTATTTTTAATGGTCAAATCGAAGCTGAAAAACGTTTGCTCATGAATTATCTTATGCCTAATAAATAGCTATACATACATGGTATAAAATATCATATAGAGGCTTATGCGGTTATGTATGACAGACACCAGCGGCTACATCGACTAGAAAATAATATAACCAGATACGAGTACATGACATCTAGACCGAAGCCGACCGATAGAGGGTTGTATTCAGAATCTAAAACAAAGCCTTCCTACATAATAACCATTCACTATGGATATATGTGCAACGTATGCTGAAATATTTGAGGCCAATACTAACTTATTAATATTTATTTAAGTTTTAATCTTACGACTTTGACACGGCTCGCATCTCACACGCACAAATAAGTGCGAAAAAAATACCTAATCGATTCTAAATGTCATGGCACACACGTATTATCAGTCATTCTCAACTAATAGATGTAGGTACGTAGTTAGATGTATCAAATAACCTCTTTATACAATAAGTGCACCCATTTGTCGCTACTCACGTTTATTTTCAGTCCATTAGGACGTTTTATCGTTTTGTGGGGGTCAAAGCAAACATCGAGTGTTCAACAACGTGCCCCGAATCACCCCACTTTAAATGCAAATCGCTAGAGGTGGTTAATCCAATTACTTACCGAGTTGAGGGCTAGATCTTAAATGGACCAGTCTAAATGCACTCTCAATATCTAAAGTCAGCATCAATTGTAGAGGATAAAACTACGCGCAGTATGCTTATAGCATAGAGTCTGTGCGGAATGAGAAGAGTCGTGGAATGTATGGGGCCCAATATACATAGGTACATTCCACGACTCTTCTCTTTCCGAACAGACTCTAACATGAGAAATACATGGCAACACTTATAAATACAACAGCCAGTACCTGTAGGCCTAGCACATGATTGGCGCAAGAGTATCTCGCGGCGAGATGGAATACCGGTCTTTTTCTATGTTATTTAAAGAGGGACGGGTAGTCTATCTCGCCGCTAGATAGGTACTGTCGCGCCAATCATGTGCTAGCCCGGCTGAGCAAACATTACATATAAATAATAAGCTATAGGTAACAGCACATTAGCCATTCCTCTTGCAAAGATACCACAACTTCCGTAGATAGAACCCAACTCTCATAAACATAAAATAGTTCCCGGTCCATTGTTCTAACTTAACAACCCCTGGAAAAATACTGGAGCATTTTGTTATCGCTAGTTTCCGTGTCCGAGTTTATCGAGGCGGTATGAAAAATGACGCAGAAGCTAGTTAGGTGCCGTTTACATTTGCGAGATTGTTTGCAGCCGAAATAAAAGGATTTTACTTAACCTACCCCTAACTTAAACCATACCCTGTTTATACGTCCTTGAGTCCGCGTGCAGTGCCGCTATCCCAATCAGTGTTAAAACGCTGACTGGTCCTCGTGAAAAGCAATCAGGAGTTGTCTTATAAGTCATCTCTCTCACACTAAGGTAGGATATCTGGAGCCCAATTCAAATTTTAATTTATTGTTATGGAACGGTTATTTATAGATATGATATTTCAGCTGTCAACGTCACGTTTCTGGTATGACAAGGCTCAAGGTCGTATCAAAACTAGATTATAACTTTATCAATTTGTTAAAACGGAATTGGCGTCATTTTTAAGTAAGTCAAACATGGCACGGTTACGCTCTTAGTACTATGCCATAGCCGATACGATGATGGTGAATTCGTGGCTGGAATAAGTGAGAGGATGTGCGCTGCCGCTCTCTTTGGGGGCAACGCTTCACCTCCTTGTAATGGAATCATTTTCTAGATTCATTAATGTGAACGAGAATGTGTCATATACTTACAGCATGTGTGGGTGAAGCTACGCCATTAGCATTACACTGTACTTACCTCGTGGACTGTTAAAATCCGTAGTCTTGATGACTACCCTGAATCGTGTTATCTACTTGTTAGAAATAATTTAGTGTTATTATACTTAATTTTCGTCAATTAACCTCAATCAAGTAACTGCGATTGACAGTCGCTTAGATCTATAAATTTAAGCAAATTGACATTGAGTTTGACCGTCACGGGGCCTCCCAAACCTTTAGTTTTATATATTATAGATCGTTTCATTCACGAAGACGCGTGCTTTTGGCTCGTATTGTCGTGCTATTAAAGGTTAGATTTGACAAATCTGCGCGTCTTCGTGAATGACACGCTTTATAGTCGCACGGTTACGGACTCACATTTATAAAACAAGGTTATGGTTTAAACTAATTTCGTTGTTCGATAGTCCGTCTAAGCTTACCGACTGCACAACGACAATGTGTGGATGCGCCTCTTCAAACGTCACATTTTAGAAGAATTCGATGTTCATGGTGGAACTTCCACATTCTTTAGACCTTGCCAAGTCGGTGGATATACTTAGACGAACTACTTACCCTACGTTACCTTAAGGCAAGAAAATTGCTTGACAATCGAAGGCCATGATTTTACATACATTCAAATACATTCAGTGCTATTAGTTCCCATTCTCGTTTATTTAGGAGACCGTGAACTAAAAGCTACGCACGGATACACCGATTTAATCAAAATTAAGTAATTCCTACCATCAATTGCCAATTCTCTACTCGAGTTGCACGCTGCATCGTCGGTGCGCTTGAATAAACATGGACTCTCTATTAAAACTTATTGCTGGCAGTTAGATATTACAAACTGTCTTCGTTATTATTCAGGTCGATTCTCGAATTTTTATTCAATGCGCTCTTGTTTCAATAATCTATTGACCTAGGTAATTAAATCGTTCTTTTTATTTCTGCTGATGATGATCAGAACAGAACTCTTCAACGACGCATAGTTCACGTTTGGTAATTTGTCCTCTTCGTTATGTTTGTTAAGCAAGATCAGTTTTTAAGACACATTTTTGTCAAGCTCGAGTTCTGATGATGGGATCCATGAGGAATCGAGGGAACTCCTCAAATCTTAAAGACATACATATAGTGATTTTTGTGTTTTTACCAATAAATCAAGCATATACATTCAAAAAAGTGACATTTGAGGAAGTGAAACTGCTGATGATGACCAGAACGGAACTCTTTAACGACGCATAGCTCGCGTTTGGCGATTTTTCCTCTTCGTTATGTTTGTTAAGCAAGTTAGGTTTTTAATCCACATTTATATCAGGCTCAAGTTCTGAACATGGGATCCTGGGATCCACGAGGAATCGAGGGAACTCCTCAAATCTTAAAGGCATACGTATAGATTTTTTTTGTATTATCATCATAAAATCAAGCATTTACATTAAAAACTGTCGCATTTGTTGAAGTGGAACTGCTGATGATGATCAGAACAGAACTCTTCAACGACGCATAGTACACGTTTGGTGATTTCGAATTTCGATTTTGACTTGGACACCCGGACTCGGACCCAGACCCGGACTCATACCCGGATCCGGTTCGGACCCGGACCCTGACCTGGACTCAGACCCGGATTTGGACCCGGACTCGGACCTGGACTCGGAGCCGGACTTGGACCCGGACTCGGACCCGGACTCGTACTCAGACCCGGACCTTGACCCGGAAAACCACTATGATACCTAAACTAAATAAACCACTATGATTACCTACCATAAAATGTAGTATAAAGTATGATGATGCCAATCTTACTAGCCACTCCCGCTCAAATCCCCGTACACCGCACGATTAAGTGGGTTAGGTTAGGTTTGAACTGCGATCCTCACAGAACCGAGCAAAAGTGGGTTAGGTTAGATTAGAACTGCGAGCCTTACAGAAACGAAATGCTACTAGAAAAGTGGGTTTGATTAGGCTAGAACTACGACCCTTACAGAAACGAAATGGTACTAGAAAAGTGGGTGGTTTTACTTCCTTTTCTACATAGTTAGTGCACCATCTACAAATCTTTCACCGGCCCGCATAGAGGTCGGTATTTTTTTTTTATAAATTATTATTCTTTCAAGTGAAGATAAAATGCCTTTGGCGACGGGCATAAATTGCGCCAAATAAATGGTTTTGTATAACGAAGGTCCTTGTGTTAGACACGGCTTCTGTGGGAGTTTATTAAGAAAAAGTTTGTAGCCCAGAGATATAAATACAAACAAACTTCGTCGCAACATCGCAGTATAATATACAGTTCGAATAAGTGCTGTGTAATGTGTAGCATATATAAATAGACTTTGTGCATAGTATTTATTCTGCGTCTAATTTAAAATCCTTTTCACTCTTTCCTTTCATCTTAGCAGCTCAAGCAAACACAGTCTGCTGCTAACTACTGCAAACCCCTTTGCGGACAGTAAAAATTACATATCTTATCTTATCGTTTTCGGGGGTCCTTGCGGATACACTTCGACCCATAGGGATCATTTGTGCAATTACCCCCTAGGGAAGATCCGTCTACTACTCAAGAGCTTTTCCCACCATCTCCATGTGCCGGATGATGGAGCTCATGGGTAGCGTTTAAAAGTCCTTTGGCTCCAGATATCCTACTCCAAAGTCCTTCATTCTTTGTCTGGCGAGAGCGTGACATTCACATATTAGGTGTTTTACTGTCTCTTCCTCTTCGTCACACATACGACACTCGGTGTTGTCAGAGTGTCCCATCTTGGCCAGAATTCCTTTGACCCCGTAATGGCCAGTAAACACCCCTGTTATGATTTGGAGTAAAAATCACATAACTTTGGTTCTCATTTTTCCAGCAAGTGTTTAAATTGGACTTTTGAATGACTGGTTAGATCATTTTCCCAAAATCATAATTTACCTGTAGCATAATTTCTATTCGCATTTTTTCCTATTCTTAATTTACACCAGACGCATTAATTCCTAGGTTAAATTTTTCTCATAATTGCCGACAGAGTCGACTGCCCCTACATGCGGCATTGTTACGACCGGCATGTTTTAAAATAATTTTTGTTGTGCTGTGAGTAGTATTTAGAATAGTGTATGTTAATGTTATTTATTTTGTTTAATGTAATTTTAATTTAATTGTATATTAGTGTGATTATGAGTCCTCGTTACTCGAAATAAATGAATTTTAAATAGGTAATTTAATAATTAATACTTTCCAAGTCGTTTTATTCGCATTCTTTTTATTTCTTAGGCGATAATATTACCATGGTCCCACCGCACTGTTTCTTTTCAAAAAAACATTTAGTTTACAACTTAGCTAGACGGGGCTCCTATTTCTGGGCGGTTTGCCCTTCGGGCATCTGAAGCTACCTAACGAACCTAACCTACCTACACTTTTTTCCCCAAAGTGTAATGTTTTCATGGACGTCACACTAAATTAATAGGTTAGGTAGATTAGGTTCGTTAGGTAGCTTCAGATGCCCGAAGGGCAAACCGCCCAGAAATAGATAAATTAAGAATAGGAAAAAATGCGAATAGAAATTATGCTACAGGTAAATTATGAATTTGGGAAAATAATCTAACCAGTCTTTTGAATACTAGCGTGGAACGTTACATCATGTACTCAACGGTCATAAATTTTAACACGATATTATTTATGCAAGTTCAATTAGCCTGTATACCTACCGGCGTGACGGCGTACGACGTGAGTAACACACAGACATATATGTAGATATCTATGTAGACTACGCAACAATTGCCTATTATATTTCATAATGCATAGGGACATTTTTTTCTAATGATTTTTTTCATACATATAAGGTAACAAATTGTATGAATACAAATCAACGTTCTACTCAATAAAACCATCTAATTTAACTACCTATCATACTTTAAGGCAGGTTACTACTATGTACCTATCACACTTTAAGGCAAGTTTCTAAAATGTAAGTACAGTCAAACATTTGCCACAAAGTTACTTGTTTACCAGTTGAGTTTGAACTAGATTAAACCAGTTCAGTGGGTTTATTATGTTGTTCAAGTTCCTTGAGTAAAATTTAGTGCAATCAAGGGTCTAAAGTGAAACTGTGTTTGTCTTGTAATTAATGCAATTTTGTATGGTGTACCTATTAATAATAAAATATCTGGGAGACCGAGCTTTGGTCGGAAATCATATGAAAACTCAAAAAATTTCACAGAGATATGACCTAGTTAGATGATTTTTTGCCCCCAAAAACAAATTTCATCGAAATCGTTAGAGCCGTTTGTGAGAAGCCCGAAATATATAAATATACAAGACCTATACAAGAATTGCTCGTTTAAATTCGTATTTAACCAATAGCACTCCCCTTTTTTTGCTTACGTAATACGTAAGACTAACCTAACGGGATTAAGAATTAAAATAAACAAAGTTTCAGGTATTCAAAATATTTGAGAAAAAAACGTATTTTTTTTTTGGATATAATGACGGGAAATAGATAAGTCTTGGAATATAAAGGAACCAATAGGTACATTATTATATGACTCTTCTCTTTCCGCACAGGCTGTATTGAATACATCAACTGTCAAAACGGAATGGATTTATTGAAGAAATGACGGCCCAAATGTTGTTATCAAGGAACAACACGTCTACCCACTGTGGATATTATTACGTACGAGAGATAAAGACACGGTGAGAATGTAATCTCAAAATCTCTTGAACAGTTCTGAGAGGTATGTAGTAGGTACATAATATGTTGATAAGTCCTGTTTTCATGAAGTGACCTTTCTTAAAAAGAAGTATCACTTTTGACACTGACAGATCATATCCATAACTTGTTGTCTACGTGACAGCGTGATAAAACGGTGTCCGTCACTTTCTAACCCATGGTGTTAAAAAGTGACAGTTATTTTATCACGTGGATAAAAATGGATAAAGGCATCCATAATACGCCGGCAGATCAAATTCACAACTTGTTATTACAATTAGAATACGCCTCCAATTTCAGGACTGTTCAAGTAATTTCGAGCTTTGTCCTTGTCCAAGAACCAAAACATGGAGTCCAAGAAGTCTTAAATTGTTTTTGTATAGAGTCGCCGGCTAGCCCTTGAGAAGCGACGAGTAGTATAGTAACGTAATAAAGATAATGCGATCAATGCCTGTGGCGTACTACGTAGTGTTGGAAGGAATTTGAGTCTCCAGTCTCCTTTTAGACTAAGTATATCATAAAGTCGAGAAGTTGAGTTAAAGTAAGTTATAGGTAGGTCAGTCTTGCTTCAAAAAGACTCAAAAGAATACTCTAGGTGGCTCATACACAGCACCAAACTCCTATTTGTCTGTGGCCCCTTGTTGATAAAATTGTTCATCTTTTCTAACCCGTTTTATAACAACTTACATTAAAACAAGCAGATTTGCTAAAACATGTCTGAGCATGATGAAGATTCCACTTCTTCCAACTCTAGCCCCTACGTGCCTTTGGTGTCACGTACGTCTGACGTTACACATTGTTACGTACGTCCATTATGTGACTTCCCAACAACGAGGGGCCTATTTGACTGGGAAATGACAAAAGTTGAATAGGCTGCAGTATTGGTACAGATAATATAATAGTTGTATACTTATTAAGTAGTTGGCTATTCTAGTAATAAGCGAGTGCATGCTACATGATTTTCCGGGCGAGACTAAGATAATTAAAAAAAACCTTTGAATGCAGTTATTATTTTTAAAAATAAAAGAATGTTTCCTTTAAGTAAAATGAGCTAACTTAAGGTATTAAGGCACTTTCCCTCCAGGGCGCATTGTTTTTTTCCACCCTGTATAAATAACTTCGTCTGCGTGGAATGATAATGTTGATTGATTAAATTATTCTACGTCCTTTCCCGGGCCTCAAACTATCTAGACTAGACAAACAGACGTAATAACTTTCTCACGCACATTAACCCCCTTATTCATAAAACTTTACGGGCCTGATTTAGTTAAATTAGGTTTTTACAAATACATAAGTCAAAATGACAGATAAGGACAAACGGTTATTAGCTAATTGAGATTTGTAGCGCGTTTATGATTACGGGGGTTAAACGTTACCTACATTATAATTTAACTAAGTTTAGGGATGCCAAAATTACTGCGGTCTACAATTTTCTAGTGCTAACTTTAATAATTTATTTTAATTACAGTCATTGTTTATTTAATCGGAGTTTATTTAATATTTCAATGTTATCGTTAGTCTAGACTCTAGAGGGCTTTAGATACTCAACACGCTGCCGAGTTACATAAATAGGTCACATTACACAATTAGGAATTTGTCCCCGTTTTCGGCTCCACCCTCTATTTTACTTTGTGACGATAATTTGACGTGTCTATACGGCTACCACCAGTTTTGACATTGACAGATACTCTCGCGTCTACATAAATTACTTTCTATACATCTCGCTTGCACTAATATGCGAGTACGAGGGAGATGCATAGAAAGTAAGTTACTTAGACGCGAGCGTATCTGTCAATGTCAAAACTGGTGGTAGTGCTTCTATTTTAGTAATTTCAAAGCTTCAAATATATAAATCAGACTCGTTCTAGTTTATTATTCCAAAGCCCGGGGTCCAATTTGAGTAATTCTCTTTTGGTTAATTGGGTAGCAGGGAAAATAAAAAATTGCCTTTATTTGAAATGATATATAGCGCCTGTATTTAAAAAAAACGTCTGTCTAAATACGGTAAGGTGTTCAAATGGAAGGAAGTAAATCTGTTCCAATTTTTGTCACGAACTTTCATTGGCGATACAGGCCTGGGGGCTAAAAGCCTTCGCTTGTTTTGCTCCTTGTAAGTGGAACAGACGGGGTCATAAATGGGTACGGACAGTCTAAAGAACGGATTCGCTTCTATGGTTACCTATTAAGGTAGGTATATAGAATGCAATATACATAATAGCAATTTAATTAAACTAGATTGAGTTAATACTTTATAAAAATACTTAGATTATAAACAGTGTTTGTCGTGAGCAGCAGTATCACCAGAGGGTCTACCGCGAACCACGTTGGATGTATTGCCTCCCTATCACACTTACGTACGAATTTACAAGTGCGCCAGAGAGGCAACACGTCGAACGTGGTTCGCCGTAGGCCCTCTGAGCCTCAAGGAAGCAAACAAACAACATACTCTGGACAAGACTTAGTTGTAGATTTTGATCAACTATTTACTTGTCGGTCAAAATTGAATGATGCAGATAATCTCGTCATACAGAAAAGTTTCATATTTTCTGGATGAAATACTAAACAATTGTAGGTACATTTTTCATTGGATTTTCCAGTTTCATAACATTTTCTGTATCCTTACCACTTGTCAATGTAGATACGCTAACGTCTACCTAACTTACTTTCTATGCATCTCGCTCGTACTGACATATTAGTGCGAGCGAGATGTATAGAAAGTGAATTACGTAGACGTTAATGTCGTCGTCAGTGTTGACACTGTCAGTGACTCATGGTACGGGTACCTACTGCTGGGAAGTAAATAATACGAGTTTCATGATTCGTTTTACTTCCAATATTATCTATTTAAGCAAAGTTTACAGTTAATTTCTAATTAATGTTAAGTAATGCAGAAGAATAAGAATAATAAATTGTCCAATAAAAGTTATCCAATATCCCAAAGTACAGTTTAATCGATTGTCCAATTGTTGTCGAACTGTATAATGTAACGGTGAACCTAATTTACCTATTAAGTAAGGTAACGTTTCTTCATTTTACGCTTTTTCAGTTATTCAAAAGCATGAATATTTAACTAGGTCATACTGAATAACTTTTACGGGCATTCATTACCTGCACCACCTACATATTTGAATACATTTTATACGAAGTTGTAGCAATGAAACTTAATTAATCCGTTGACTTGTTTTCTGAGAACCGCAGTGGTGGATTTGCCCTAAGGCCCAGTAGGCCCGGGCCTAGGGCGGCAAAAAATAGGCGGCAAATTGTGACAAAAAATTCGCTGATGATAACATGATATAACTTAAAATGTAGTCAATATGATGGGTGTTGCGAAAAGTGCGGCTATAGGGTCTGGGGCCCAGCGCGGCAAAGACTGCAAATCCGCCACTGGAGAACCGCCGATACTGGAGTCGGATCAAGCTAACGATACACGGTCGTTTCTCAAAAAGTTGGCACCGCCAGGTTAAAATTTATATTTTTCAAAAATTTTGCAATTTCGCATTTTTTTTTATTGGGATTAGAAAATGTGGAAGGGAAGCAATTCCTTCAATTAGTTTAGAAGATATAGGCGTTTGAAATTCAGGTGAATGATATCAAGGACAGGTGAAAGATATTTTGTCTCCAGGTTATCGGTAGTAGAAGCAGGTTATCGAGAAATAAGTACAAATTCCAATGAAAATATTGACAGGATATCGAGACGCGTCATTAACCTGTGTCCGTTGCCGTTAACCTGGTTTCTTGTCATCATTCACCTGAAAATGAGTGTCATCCACCTGTCCACCACATCATTTTCAATGTCTTCAAAAAATAATCGAAAAATGTGTCATTTTCCATAAAAAGGGACCTTATTGTCCACTACGATGACTAAAATTTTGGATTCTGACCCACCTCACCTTCGATTCGATTCCCAATTTAACAACAAGTTTCTGTGAATCAGTAAACATTCAATCTTGCTGTCTATTCACCCTGGCAGTACCTAGTGGAACTCAGGTTTGGTGCAACATAGGCACATGCAGTTTTGGTCATCCAACTCGTCTTGGTGAGCACTTGGGAGAGCAGAACTCAAGATAGAGCTGATGCTGGACCATCGCAGTACCTAGGGGAACTCAGGTTTGGTGCAACATAGGCACACGCTGTTTTGGTCATCCAACACGTCTTGATGATCACTTGGAAGAGCAGTACCCAAGATAGATTTGATGCTGAATCCTCGCAGTACCTAGTGGAACTCAGGGTTGGGGCAACGCAGACACACGCTGTTTTGGTCATCCAACACGTCTTGATGAGCACTTGGAAGAGCAGTACCCAAGATAGAGCTGATGCTGAACCCTCGCAGTACCTACTGGAACTCAGGTTTGATGCAACATAGACACACGCTGTTTTGGTAATTCGACACGTCTTGATGAGGACTTGGGAGGGCAGTACCCAAGATAGAACTGATGCTGAACCCTCGCAGCACCTAGTGGAACTCAGGTTTGGTGCAACATAGACACACGCTGTTTTGGTCATCCAACACGTCTTGATGAGCACTTGGAAAAGTGGTACCCAAGATAGAGCTGATGCTGAACCCTCGTAGTACCTAGTGAAACTCAGGTTTGGTGCAACATAGACACACGCTGTTTTGGTCATTCGACACGTCTTGATGATCACTTCGGAGAGCAGTACCCAAGATAGAGCTGATGATGAACCCTCGCAGTACCTACTAGAACTCAGGTTTGATGCAACATAGACACATGCTGTTTTGGTCATTCGACACGTCTTGATGAGCACTTGGAAGAGCAGCACCCAAAATAGAGCTGATGCTGAACCCTCGCAGTACCTGCTGGAACTCAGGTTTGATGCAACATAGACACACGCTGTTTTGGTCATTCGACACGTCTTGATGAGGACTTGGTAGGGCAGTACCCAAGATAGAGCTGATGCTGAACCCTCGCAGCACCTAGTGGAACTCAGGTTTGGTGCAACATAGACACACGCTGTTTTGGCCATCCAACACGTCTTGATGAGCACTTGGAAAAGTGGTACCCAAGATAGAGCTGATGCTGAACCCTCGCAGCACCTAGTGGAACTCAGGTTTGGTGCAACATAGACACACGCTGTTTTGGGCCATCCAACACGTCTTGATGAGCACTTGGAAAAATGGTACCCAAGATAGAGCTGATGCTGAACCCTCGCAGTACCTAGTGGAACTCAGGTTTGGTGCAACATAGACACACGCTGTTTTGGTCATTCGACACGTCTTGATGAGCACTTGGGATAGCAGTACCCAAGATAGAGCTCATGATGAACCCTCGCAGTACCTACTGGAACTCAGGTTTAATGCAACATAGACACATGTTGTTTTGGTCATTCGACACGTCTTGATGAGCACTTGGGAGAGCAGTACCCAAGATAGAGCTGATGCTGAACCCTCGCAGTACCTAGTGGAATTCAGGTTTGGTGCAACATACGCACACGCTGTTTTGGTCATCCAACACGTCTTAACGAGCACTTGGGAGCGCAGTACCCAAGATAGAGCTGATGCTGAACCCTCGTAGTACGAGTGGAATAGACTTGGTTCATCATTGGTATACGCTGTTTTGGTCATCCAACACGTGCTGGGAGAGCAGTAGGTACCCTAGATAGAGAAATTACCAAATCGCCAAACGTGAACTATGCGTCGTTGAAGAGTTCCGTTCTGATCTTCATCAGCAGTTCCACTTCATTAAATGTCACTTTTGTGAATGTATATGCTTGATTTGTAAATAAAAACACAAAAATCACTATATGTATGCCTTTAAGATTTGAGAAGTTCCCTCGATTCTTCAAGGATCCCATCATCAGAACTGAGTTTTGACAAAAACGGGACCAATCTGTATACATATACATACAATCAAAAGAAGAATTTTCAAAATCGGTCAGGTGAACAAACGTTAAGCATTGAGGTTTCAGATTATCATCATCATTCGCTTGCCCTTGCCCCATTCATTTGGGGTTAACGCAGCATGTCTTTTTCTTTTCATCCATACCTCTCTCTCTCGCCCGTCATTTCATCACACAATAAACAAAATGAGCATGTTTTCACCTTTTTACAAAACATTTTAATAAATGTCTAAAATTAAAAACCCTCATAAGGTACCTTTTCCCGTGGGACGTCACAAATCTACTTACGACATTAGTGTAACAAAATATTTGTTTTCATAAAAAAACCCAGGGAGGAAAATAGTGTCTACGTTTGTATCGAGAAACAGTTGTCCACTAACGACTTAATAAACATAATCACTGTTTGAGTATATGTAACGTGGATTTTAAATAGTTATCGTTCACCTGTCATATGGCAGGTGAATGACGCTTCATTCACCTGCCAGTGCATCATTCACCTGACTTTTTTGGACAGGTTAACGAGACTTAAGACAAAAGTACACAAATTTGAATAATATGCAGCTTTAACCGACGGGATAGTTTTTATTCCTAAATTAACACACAAAAGCGATATAACCGCTTTATAATTATATAGTTACGAGTATTAGTTGTGGTATCAGTGACATTAACCTGCCGCAAAATCTCATCCACCTGGCAGTTTTAGCCAGGTGGACGATATGCAGGTGATGGGGAAAATGGCAGTTATATCGTGAATATACAAAATGTATTAGCTTGTTGAACTCCATACTTAGGAATATAAAACTAAACTATTGATTACGTTACATATCTTAATAGTAATGCGATAGGTTACACAATTAGCAAGATATCGACGCCAAGATAAAGAGTACTTACCCATTACAAACTCCAATTTCCGATACTTTATCGTTTGTGTTTTATTTGCGAAGCACAATAATCACGTCTTCGTCCTACCAGGTGATAGCTGATGAGTGACGGCTTCGGCTCGTGCGGAGTGAGACGGGATAGGTGCGGTGGGGGTTATAAAATCGTCGTGAACGTGACGCGCCAGGTGAATGTTAAGAATTGCCTTGGACAAACTTTGAAGCCGAATAACTTAAAATATAAGTATAATATTGTTATGCAATAGTAATAATTTAAAAGTTAAGGATACGAGCCCCGATGCACATGTTTTCGTCTAGTGAGACCATTTTTTGAGGTTCTCGCGTTTGTTCAAAAATAATGTTTTAGTTTTAAAATTACTAATGTTTAATGCTTATACTAACGTAATTTAATTTTATATGGTAATACTCTGCAATAACTAAATCCAAATACAAGAAATACCGTTTGTACTGAAAGAAAAAAATAACGTTTTTTTATTTATTTATTGACGGGTAGGATTGCAACATATGTGAAAAGGGCTATTACTAGGGAAAGCAACAGGGCTCTGCCAATGTACTGACAAGTTTGTTTCGAGCCCATGCATGCAGCAGTGCCGTAGGAGAGGACAATACGATTTGGACAACGTAACAAATAAAAGTCTCATGCAATTTTATTATACGATCAAAATAAACTACATTAAACATTACTATTATGGTTCCCATTACTGGGTCATTTTATGTTCATGTGTAAAATTTATTAGAATAAACAAAATTGTTGCGTGGAACTAGACGAAATAATTTGCATCGGGGCTCGTATATGTTAATAAATACGGTAATGACGTTAAATTAAGTTAATAATTTGTGTGGTTTTCATAGCTCGGAACATCAGTACCTCGCGTTGGGACAGGGCAGGTTAACGGATAAACGTAGTTACAATATTTTTTTTTGTTATCAATTTTTATTAAATCTTTTTCAAAGTATTAGGCCTCTGTGTAAAAAGTCTCTCTAAATATGTGTTAAAATTTTATATATAACAATTATACATAATGAAAAAAAAGTTCTAACATAAACCTATTTACAGGTGGCGGTGCCAACTTTTTTAAGAAATGACCACACGGACTTTGTAATGACGAAGTGTGGAAGTGTCATCATGAATGTGGAATTTCTATGAAAATATGACTTTTATCGACATTTCCACATTTCGTTATTCTGGCGAACCAACTTAGGAACTACAAGTAACCTTTTTAGGGTTCCGTACCCAAAGGGTAAAACGGGACCCTATTACTAAGACTTCGCTGTCCGTCCGTCCGTCTGTCACCAGGCTGTATCTCACGAACCGTGATAGCTAGACAGTTGAAATTTTCACAGATGATGTATTTCTGTTGCCGCTATAACAACAAATACTAAAAACAGAATAAAATAAAGATTTAAATGGGGCTCCCATACAACAAACGTGATTTTTGACCAAAGTTAAGCAACGTCGGGAGTGGTCAGTACTTGGATGGGTGACCGTTTTTTTTTTGCTTTTTTTTTCGTTTTTTTTTTTGCATTATGGTACGGAACCCTTCGTGCGCGAGTCCGACTCGCACTTGCCCGGTTTTTTTTATATATTTCAGCGATTTTGGGTATATCCCCATATAAAAGTTGTTAGTATAACCTAAATTTTGTGTGCAAAAAATACCTTGAATATTAATCACGCCTTGTTCCCTACATTAAGAATTAATTAAAATAAATATTGGTTCCGGGTGGTTATGAGTTATTTCAGCATAAAGCTTAGGCTAGTAAATAACCTATCAAGGTTGTGTACTTACATTTAATTGAAACGGTTAATTGGAAAATCGCCAGTGCCGATTTTGCATTTAAGAGAACATGAAATTAATTGTAGGTACCGTAGTTTGAAATATAATTAAAAGTTTGGGTCAGACCTTTTATATTAGTAAACGTATTTATAAAACAGGATGATACTATTTTTACTTACCGTGCTCGTGCGAAGATGACCGATGCTTGTCGTCTCCTTTTCTCTCCATTTCACTGTTCACTGTTTATGTCCATCACTGGAATGTCAATCAGTAACCCTAACCGTCACTTCTCGGGAGTGTGTGTGTTAGTCTTTTGGTTTGAAAATTCGATTTGTAACGGACCAAGATTGTTTAATCTTGATCCTTCGATTCGTTTAGCTCTCGTTATAAATGCATAAAATAAACACGAATTAAAAATTCTTAATTAAGCAACAGAGTATCTAAATTGGATATTAAACGATAATTTGAGTTATAGGCTCATTATAAGGGCGAAACAGTAACGATATACATAACAGAGCATTAGCGAAGGTCTCCGTTTCTGCTTGGGCAAAAATGCTTTCGTATGTCTGGATGTTGTCCTATACAGGTAGCAACTCTCAACCGATTCGCGTTTAATTTTGTGGGCTTAATCGATGATTAAAATAAACAGTGTTTTTCGAGTCAGCTTCTAGATTTTGTTCAAAATTTCGGAGCTTTAGATTTATTCAGTTTTAAGTAATGCTCTCGAGGTCTACAGCTCACAGTAGAGCCCCTAATTTAAATTATTTATATTCAGTATATGAGGGTAGTTTGACTAGTCTCCTCCCTGAAGCCTCCGCCGACCGCGCCGATAGATGGAGCTCGTTGCGCTCAATAGCCAACACGGCCGGCTTTAGAAAAAATCTTGCTGCAGAAAGCATTTCAACCTAAAAAGGTGAGTGAACTGAACCGTTTTAATAGTAACTTACTATACGTATAAATATCATAACTTAAACCGAGCAAAACCCGATATCACTGCTAATTTCTAGTGGAGGTTAAACCTAACATATAACCACGTACGTAGATATATGTCCTGGATGTCTCGTCTACGAGTAGGTATAAGCTAACAAAAGTCACGTGCTGCATTGCATTGCAATGTATATTGAATCTGAATACCTACTTGATTTGTGACAAATTCTTTCCTAGCATAAAATACAGAAAACTAGGTCGCCGTTTCCTCTATTCGCATCTTATTTCCTTTGAATCTAAAATTATTCAGTCATATACTTATATGTACAAAAGTGCATGATGATTTTATGAATGAGTCACTTCAGTTAATATTTAAGTTTAATTTGTAAAAATAAAATACAATTCAACTACTTCTCAGCTACTCAAAACAGGACACCAACCAACAACACATCAACACCACATTTACAACACATCAACAAAACATTAGTTATTTATTTGCCTTTTATGTAAAAATGTATCAAATAAATTAAACTAATTTCCCAGCTTTGGTTAAATAACTCTTAATTTGAAATTTAAAAACAGCCGACATATTTATAACAGAGCCAATAGAGCTCAAAGGTTTTTTTTCCTTTTTGGCATCAAGGATTAAAAATACAAAACCACAACAATTTTTAAGTTAGCCTCGGTGAGTTATGTTGGTAACATTGTCATAATATTTATCATCACGTGGGTAGGTCGCAAACTGTAGAGTTACGACCATAATAATAGCTCTGTAATGACTGTCGTAAAATAGCAGGACTTTGATTAAAATAGTTTACCTACATAAATACCAGCTTCAAGGAAAATATCAAAGTAATATTTTTAGTTGCCTTTTTTCCCTCCTCAGTCCGATTATTAAACTCCGGAGGAAAGGCGATATATTTATATTTTTAGCAGTGTAGTCTAGCCGGGTATTGCAATAATTCAAGTGGAATTAGCCAGCCTATATTAATTATTATACAACCCTCTATTAATTTATATATATGTGTCATAATTATCTGAACTAATCCCGCCTAACGAGGGCCGCTATAGGTAGGCAATTACTTTTGTCTGATGAATTTGTTTTTTTTATTGGTGGATTTTTATTTTTAATTCGTACATAAATTGTATTTGATAAATTATTGTTAACACTGATATTTATCTGTGTACTTTATTTTACAACAGTTTGACTTTGTTTTATTAGATTTTTGTCATTTTTATATTATATACTTTAATTTGACATTAGCATTAAGATTTAACAAATTATTAACCAATGGTAGACTTTAAGCTGCCTTTCCACAATGGTGTAGATCTTAAGCTGCTTTCCACTGAGATGGAGATGAGAGGATTTGCGATCGACTCACTCGAAGAACGACTCGAATCAACCAATAGCATTGCATGTAATCCAGCAGAGCGGAATTGAGATGTGGATAACAACCAATGCCATTGCTTGATTCACGTCGTCTACGGTAGGTAAGGTAGTTTATTCCCCGAATAAACAACTAGCCTCAACAAATAGGAACGCAAAATGAAACTAGAACGAACCAAGCTTGATTGGTTATCGCAAGTTTGAAATGTTCATACTCCTGATCGGCGAATTCAAAATAAGATTCAGTTTTGCTAAGGCGTATCCTGATTTTAATAACAGGTTATGAATTAGATCTGGATTAGTTATGGATCTGATCTGTCAGTGTCAAGTGACATTTTCTTCAACCAAAAACGTCGCGCCTGGAATGTGTAAATAACAACATTGGAGGAAATTGGGGAGATTTATTTCTTCCATTACAATTTCCTTTTTATGTCATCGAGCCAAAAAGCCGATTATATCAACGGACTATTTATCTACATACATAATTTTAATTCATGTTATATTAAACTAGTTATATTAAATCAATGTTAAGTTTAGATTATTTTGCTTATTAAGTCCGTAATAATGTGATTTTATTTTATTTTAGAAGGATAAAAGTATTGTAATAGTTTTATATTATTATTTTATTAGCTATAAGATTGCTGCGCCCTTGCAGGGTCTATATTATGTAACACTATGTAATATGTTCACAATAAATGCTTTTTGACTTTTGACAATATGAACAATATCCACACAAAAAGTTTCTCTATAGGTACAAGCTCCAAGAATTGGTGGATTTAAAATTATTATGAAAAGTTAGATAAGTACAGAAACCACAGATCTAGAATATACAGTCACCATCAGATATATCGGAGCGGCCAAGGTCCTAACAAATATCTGAACACGCCTCTATTGTCAAAGCGTTAGAGAGAATGTGCTGATATTTTTGAGCACGACGGCCGCTACGATATATCTGACGGTGACTGTACATCAGCGTACGCATCAATATAGATTTGTGAGTTTGTGACTATCTAGATGAAACTAATCTTCATGTTGTGACCTTGACCGACAGTATAATTTATTATTATTATTTCGTGCGTACCATCGCCCATACTATTAACTGTAAATCTGGTGGACCTTATGCCTGTTGCAATAAGGTCCACCGATGTTCTTGTTTGTACCGACTAAGCGGAATGTCAAGGTTAAATCGTTATTTGTCGTCAACTTAGATTTATTATATTTTCAATATTTTCATCAACCATTCGTGTTTTTGTTCTAATAGGTAATACCTAAACCCATTCAGCGCTAATCACGACACGCCTTTTTGCCTCTACAAAGCATTTTCGCTACCTACCGGGAAACTCGTGTTATCGGCTACGACGTAGCGTTACGCGCCAAGCTTAGCGGTGAATATGTTAATATTATATAATATACTAATAATTAAGAGAGATTGTTTATTTGTATAAGTCAAATGCTTCCATTTATTTTCAAAATGGATTGGCAGATCGAGTAGAGTTAGACCAAGAAAAGTCTGCAGCGATTTTGATAGCCTACGCAGTGCAAGTGTCATCTTAAACGTCAAACTTCTATGAAATGATGACGTATAAATAACACTTGCACTGCGTGGGCTATCAAAATCACTGCAGACTTTTCTTGGTCTAACTCTAACGGTTTTTTGTGAAGGATTCGTAATACAAATAGAGTATGTGCGGAAAGAGAAGAGTCGTAGAATGTATGGGCTCCCCTACATTTCACGACTCTTCTTTCCGCACCGACTCTATCAACAATTTTTTTTGGTGCTGTAGTTTTAACATACATTCCAGAAGGCACTGCCAAGTTTTTTGGGGGATTTTTAAATTTTAAGTCAATCGACCTCCACATTGACCCAAGACATACCTATTGTTACATTTTAAAAATTGAAGTTAAATAAATAAAAACCGGAACATTTTAATGTCAGGGGTTTCTCGCACTTCAATAGATTATAATCTAAGTTATTAAATTTCACGAATAAAATTTAAATAAATGAACATTAAAGACATAAAGATAATACCTACTTCATAATAAATACCTATAGGTAACTTGAGATGATTGAGCTTTTTGTAGGTAGGCTACTCCTCAAACACAAAAGAAAAAGGAAAACTAAGGCTTTTCTGTTCATAATGTTACTAATGCTTAGTTAAAATAATTATAAACAGTATTTTATATAGGTACAGAGACTACTAAGGTTTGGTATGGTTCACGAAATATAATTTGTACCGATCTCTCGAACAATTAACGTGTATGTCAAATCGGTGCAAATTATATTTCGTCAACTTTAACTACCTAGTTAAAGCCATACATATTCCATTTCTAGATAGATAGGTACCTATTCAATTTCTAATTTTAGTCCGTACACTTTTGAAATAAATAAATAAAGTAACAAACCGAGTATAACAAGAAATAAATAAAACAAAAGCCAAAATAACCCATTTATTAACAAAATAAAGACTAAACGATAAAAAAAGTAAGCCGCCCGATTCTTAATTCAAATAAATGTTAACGGTTACGACGTTCAAGTTACCACGAGAGTAACGCAGTCGCGGGGCCTCACAAGCGCGCGCGGTCGCTCGCTCCGAGGCGCGGTACTCGACTGAGCCGAACCAAGTCTCTAACACTTGGCCATCCACTGCTTATGTAACATCATAGTATCGACTCACCACAACTTTGAGCAATAATTTATACCGAAATTATGAGACCGGCTGATTAGATTTCAGATTTGATTACGGGAAATACAGCAAGTATTTGGGAATGATTTGCGAATCAAAATTATGTCTCGAGCCCAGTCCAGACGGGACAATTTTTCGCCAATCTGAACTGTCCGATCAAATCAGGCTGTGCGGACTCAAACGCCAATTTGTCTCGCCAATTTTGACCGCCAATCATGACCGATAAAATGTAATACGAGTAACATACCGATAAAATGGAGACGCGGACGCAAGAATACCAATTTGTGCCGCTAGTACAGTCAGCAGCAGAAGTTGCTAAGCGGGCCAGGTGTTCACAATGATCTTGACGTGACTTTATTGTTAAGAGAATAAGAGCGTGTCAAGGTAATTTTGAATACCTCGCCCGCTTAGCAACTTCTGCTGCTGACTGTACCTATATATAATTTGGGTGCTTTATTTTTCAATTAAGAGGTCCAAATATCACCATAAATCTAAAATTGGTGATTAAATTGGAGATTGACGCCAATTTTCATTTCTGATCAAATCGGTCAATTTGATCATCCCGTCTGGACTCCACTTTAGTTGCGTCTGTATCGTAAAGAATAAATGCGTAAAGTTGAAAAGGAAATTCGTGAATATCTCAGTTTCTCTTTAAGCTGATATAGGCTCGACAATGCGCTGACGCGCAAGTAGCATCCCTGGAGTTGCAGGCGTCCATAGGCTACGGTGACTGCTTAACACAAGACAACTATACCTATACCTACAAAAAAACTCTACAACAATCACGAGGAAAGCAACATTATCTGAAGACTGCACCTACTGCAAGTCTTTACTATTCACTTCCCTCTAGGCTGCTCTTATTAAATTCCAAGTTTCTCATCGAGTGAGGGTTATTCCCACTAGTTACCACCAAGTTCTTACCAGTGGTAACTACTGGGAATTTTTTTCCCACGTTTTACCACTGGTAACTACTGGGAAAAAAAAATCCCACTAGTTACCACCAACTCGGCTTGGTGGTAACTACTGGGAATTTTTATTCCCAGTAGTTACCACTGGTAAAAGGTGGGATTTTTTTTTCCCAGTAGTTACCACCAAAATATTGTTAGAATTCAATACTAATAAAAACAGTATAAATAGTATAGTATAAATGTAGCGTGCTGTAATAAATAATTATGTGTCAGTTAGTGATTGAGTAAACTGCTTGAAAAGTGATCAAAAATATTAAAACAGTTTTACCGGTATAGTGAAAAACTAAAATAGAAGAGTCTCATTCTAGTTAAGTAGAAATTAACTTATTATCCGGATTAAATTTATCTTATTAACTGTAAATTGAATTACATACAAAACAAACGAACAAACAAATCAGTCAAAAACCGACATTTTATTATTTACAGCTACTTAATTTCGTTCTATTATAACACGACGCAGATCTGGAATATGTAGGTATTCATAATTTGTAGTCAGGCTAAAAAAGTACAGGGCATGGTTGTTATTAAAACCGCTTAGGGCGCGCTTCGGATGGACTGACTGCTCGGACTAACCAGCACTAACATCGCTCGGTCATGTTACGCTGGTTGGCTCGATTGCTTAAACACCCACGCTAGAGGGATGGTAATAACACTCTTCCAGAGAGGCATCAAGTACTATACGTACACTTTTTTTTTTGTATTTAACTTTTATTCTTTTGGAAAATATGTTTATTGGAAGAACGTGTAAGTAATTAAAATGACATAAAACAACCTTAAATTGAGTACGACGAAGGGGCAAGAGGGCGTCAGGCTAAAAGCGAAAATCAGAAAAAGAGTAAAATAATAATTATGTACTTTATCTGATTCTGATGGCGATGGCGTACGAATGCAAACGTCTATAAAACCTGGTAGAGTTGGGAATGTGAATGTGATCTTGCAATTAAATTTGGTCTAGATGTTTTTAAGTTTTCTTAATATTTATCACGGTAAAGTAAGAAACATCGCGCAACGTAGGACCTTAATACCTTATGCTTATTTTATAGGTTACAACTTTGATTGGTTTATTGCAATATAAGCATGAATAATATCGGCACCTATGCCTTGTAATAGCAAAACAATCGTTTAGTTCCTAAATATCTTTTATGTTGTTTTTATTAAATACCACGAGTGCAAAAAGGCCGAACCGAGTGTGGCGCATACCGCGCATCCTTTTGTTCTTAACCGCCGTGTCGCCCGTGTCCGACCCTTGCGAAATATTCTTTGTTCGGCATAACTGCCAGCTCCAATGGCCGATAAGAATGGTATTGGTTGACATAATTTGATAATTATATTTACCTATCGGGTGGCATGTGAGCTAAACCGAAAGCATCGGATCGTGGTAGATTTTGTCATTGTCTTGTGCCAACATTAGGATTAACCAAGATGCGATGAGAGTTGTGGTGCAGAGGGAACATTAATTAGATAGCTTGGATATTATTATTACATTTCTTCCAATAAACATATTTTCCAAAAGAATAAAAGTTAAATACAAAAAATAAGTGAACGAATAGTACCTGATGCCCCTCTGGTAGAGTTTTATTACCATCCCGCTAGCGTGGGTGTTTAAGCAATCGAGCCAACCAGCGTAACATGACCGAGCGATTACTACTACCCGAGCGTAATTGGAATGCGAGCCTATGCTGGTTAGTCCGAGCAGTCAGCCCATCCGAAGCGCGCCCTAAGCGGTTTTAATAACAACCATGCCCTGTATTTATTTAGCCTGACTACAAATGATGAATACGTACATATTCCAGCTCTGCGTCGTGTTATAATAGTACGAAATGAAGTAGCTGTAAATAATAAAACGAAATCAGTTCTGTCGGTTTTTGACTGATGTGTTTGTTCGTTTGAATAAATATTTAATTCAATTTAAAGTTTATCATCATATATATAAAATTGAAAAACCAGAAAGGGATAAAAAACGAGCGAAGAAGAGAGATGGCGCCTTACAATTTTTAAAAAAAAGTTTTTGACACGTATCTCGAATACAACGCACGTATGATAAGAAAAAACTGTTTAAATCTATTATCTACATATGAGAATAAAACTAGAACATAAAAACTATCGCTTTCGATTCGTATTTAATTTACAATAAGGAAAAGAAATTTTCATAACAATCTTCATTTTACGACTTCGACCATTTCTCGGGAACTCTCGGTTGCTTTCGTTTGGCGGTGCTACAGATTAGACCAAATAATCCGTAAGTTAAAGTAAACTAAATTATGTTTATCATGTTGGTATACAGGTATTTTTAAGTTTTTTTACACGAAGTAAAATAAAAAGTGCTGCCAACCTCAACCTTAGTCCATAGACCATAGGAGTGAATTATGCCATTTATGACATATCAATCAAATTAATATTATCGTATGATTATCGTAATAATTTGTATTTTATTGTTTTAAATTTCTTTATGAGTTATTATTATTCAGATTGATTTTCATGGCTCGGCAAACATTGTCATTCGTCCAGGGAAAGGGCTGCCGAGATGAGCAAAAAATACAAAGTTATAGAATGGGAGACGAGCGTACTTGGGACAACAAAATGGGAGACGTCCGATGGCGAGAGCTGTCGCAAGATCGCAAGAAACATGACGTGATCTGGTATCGGAGGCCAGGTGAGTCCATTGGATCGTTGCGTCACCTTAGCCGTAGTAATGTTAAGATCCAGAAAGGGAAATGGGGACTACTTACGTTTGTATGAAAAGGCGATTTATGGGTGGTGGTCGTCAATATTCGTGGCTTAAAGCGGAAAATAAGTAATCTAATGAACATTTTTGCAACTAGGCTTACAACAATAAGTAATAATTTTATGTTAAAACAAGTTTTAAATAAATACCTACGTACGTTATAAGAAATTTTCGAATTAAGTTATCCAAATAACGGCTACCTACTTGGCAAATAAGAAATCCTTATCACAGTTATAAACCCTGGCAGGGATACATAATAATGTCGGTATTTAACTAAACATAAGACAAACTCTTTATTTCATTTACGCGAGCGGAGCTGCGCGGGCCCGTCTAGTAATAAAATAAATTTAATCCGAATAATAAGTTAATTTCTACTTAACTAGAATGAGACTCTTCTATTTTAGTATTTACACTAATACCGGTAAAACTGTTTTAATATTTTTGATCACTTTTAAAGCAGTTTAGTGAATCACTAACTGACACATAAATATTTATTACAGCACGCTACACTTATACTATACTATTTATACTGTTTTTATTAGTATTGAATTCTAACAATATTTTGGTGGTAACTACTGGGAAAAAAAATTCCCACCTTTTACCAGTGGTAACTACTGGGAATAAAAATTCCCAGTAGTTACCACCAAGCCGTGTTGGTGGAACTAGTGGGAATTTTTTTTCCCAGTAGGTAGTTACCACCCATACAACCATTTCCAGTCGCCGTTACGACGCGGTGTTGACACATCTTGTGTCGACACCGTCTGTTTCGGTCACAATTCCAGTCGCAGAGTCGTCGCCGTGTCGACACAGTTACCAGAAATGGGGAAGGGTCGACACATGACACAAAGTGACATAAAGTGTGGTCGCCGTGTGCACACATTGTTTCGGGTTTGCGACTACTTTTTATGCCAAAATCATTCGTTCATAAGTTCATTTTGTTCCTGTCAAATGGAAACTGTCAGATGGAAAAATACTTAAATAAAAATAAGTGACATTAATACGCCATCTCTAAAACGGATTACAAGACATAATTATATATTGTTTGCATTTATATTACAATATGACTTAAATTATTATGGGGAATTAAACTGCTCGAGTGATTTGATAAACTAAGTGTAATATAATCAACGCGCCACCACATTGTTTTAGTTTAGCCGGAAATGAAATTGTTTACTTCTCAGTGCCTGTGTTCATAACTATATTATTTGAAGCATTTTTAGTACTTCGATGCGTATACTATACTTAAATAACAGAAATAACGCTTTACATACTACGAAACTTGTTAATTATGATGTATAAATATGGTTTAAGGCTGAGAAATATTGCAGTCACAAAGTAGTTGCAATGTTTCGACTTTGTGTCGACTCTGTGTTGACACATGACACGCGCTGTCAAAAGTAATAACAAAGTTACTGGTATGTTACTGGATTTGCAAAATGGCTCCTTGTGTTGATTTGTTTTCAGATATTCTCAAAGTGTAAAAATGCCGTGGTCAGAGATGGGCATTAATCGATTAACTGTTTATTCGACTAATTAATGGAATAAAAAAAGTTAATTCTCAAATTTTAATCGCGATTAGTTTAGTCGACCTAACATAGATTGAAATTGAATTAATCTGAATATTAATCGAATAAATTATCGATTAAATCTCGATTGATAGTTGACAGGGGGCCATTTTTGTACGTAAAAATAATAGAAATGTCTTGCATGCAGATGGTAGCAAAACACTTTCTCATAAAAGTCGAGATGGGTGTCGATATATAGGTTTTAGAGGGCGCAGATTTCGAAAATGATGACCATTTTGGATTCCAAGATGGCGGCCATGCACTGTGCCATAAAAGTCGTCATGGATGTCGTTTTATACGTTTTAGGCGGCCTCAATTTTGAAAATGATGACCATTTTGGAATCCAAAATGGCGGCCATGCACTATGCCATAAAAGTCGTCATGGGTGTCGTTTTATAGGTTTTAGGGGGCGCAGATTTCGAAAATGATAACCATTTTGGATTCCAAGATGGCGGCCATGCACTATGTCATAAAAGTCGTCATGGATGTCGTTTTATAGGTTTTAGGGGGCCCCGATTTAGAAAATGATAACCATTTTTAAATCCAAAATGGCGGCCATGCACTATGTCATAAGAGTCGTCATGGGTGTCGTTTTATAGGTTTTGGGGGGCGCAGATTTAGAAAATGATAACCATTTTGGATTCCAAAATGGCGGCCATGCACTATGTCATAAAAGTCGTCATGCGTGTCGTTTTATAGGTTTTAGGGGGCGCAGATTTCGAAAATGATAACATTTTCAATTTATAAATGGCGGCAATGCACTATGTCATAAAAGTCGCCATGGATATCGTTTTATAGGTTTTAGGGGACGCAGATTTCGAAAATGATGACTATTTTGGATTCCAAGATGGCGGCCATGCACTATGTCATAAAAGTCGTCATGGATGTCGTTTTATAGGTTTTAGGGGGCGCAGATTTCGAAAATGATGACTATTTTGGATTCCACTTTTATGTCATAAAAATACGTAGCCGCCATCTTGGATTATAAAATGATCATCGTTTTCGAATTCTGCACTCCCTAAAACCTATAAATCGACATCCGTGACGACGCAAGTTATCTTTATTTTCAGATCTAACAAATTGCTACAGAATACAAAGGACAAAAAAGAAGCGAGGAGGTAATGAAACAAGCAAAAATACAGATGATTCTTCGACGCAATTGGGTGATTCTTAAATTGTGTCCAGATTTTTTTTGTCATAAACGTTTATATTTTTCACATATTACTCTCACAAGTTCCGTGACATTTCGACCTTGTAATTTTTTAAATAAATGTTTTTGTTTATCTATGAGGATCTCACTAGAATAGTATAATCAAGGTATGTTTATATTTGATGAATGAAATAGTAACGCAAAAAAAATATATATTTGTGTCTTATATTCCTGCCGAAGACTTTTATTTTACCTTTTCCTTCTACACAAGTTTGGCCAAGTAATAAGAATTTAGGGCTCTCAATTTTATTTTGACTTCTACAACAGTTAAGCTACGAGGCCATGTTTGGTATCGTTTTCGTATAAATTCGCAGTACCAAATTTAGTTAAGGTATCACATTGACACCATTCCGAAGTAAAAACATATAAACTTATTAAAATACTTTCTTTTAAACTCCTCTTCACGCTTAAACTGCTGAACAGTTTTAATTTAAATTTGGTACACATATATTTTGAGTCCCGAGACAGGATATAATAAGTTATCTCAAAAATCATCCTTTAAAGGTGTGAAATGAGGTGTAGGGGGGAATTCAGAATTGACTTCTTGAAGTTAATACTGTTCAAGTTTAGGTTTGAAGTCATGTTTTTTCATCATTTTTAACTAAATCAAAGATGTAGACCATCCCAAATTTCATATAAATCGGTTCAGCGGTTATTGATTTCCCGTACAAATTTCCACGCCACTTTTCACACCTTCAAAAGATGATTTTGGTTATAAGATCTATCCTATGTCCTGTTCCGGGACGCAAACTATTTCTATACCAAATTTCAACGAAATCGGTTCAGCGGTTAAGCGTCAAGAAGAGTTTCAAAAAAACCGGCCAAGTGCGAGTCGGACTCGCGTATTAAGGGTTCCGTACATTAAGTCCGACTCGCGCTTGACTGCACATTTCTAATAGGTTTTCCTGTCATCTATAGGTAAAGAACTATTTTGTGTATTCAGACGGACATACATACAGACGCACGAGTGATCCTATAAGTGTTCCGTTTTTTCCTTTTGAGGTACGGAACCCTAAAAAGATTTATTTTTATTTTGTGAAATGGTGTCAATGTGATATCTTAAATGGATTCAGCACCCCAGATTTATACGAAAACGATACCAAACACGGCCTAGCACCTTCACTGATATAGATATATCAAGATAAAATTGAGAGCCCTAAATAAACTTTCAAGAGCGGATATCTCAAAAACTATTCAACATATCGAAAAAAAAGGCGGAATAAACTTGTAACAAATTAAATTAACTTTCATTTTGTATAAGTGGCCATGTCGCTGAGATGCATAGTTTCCGAGATATAATCGAAAAACGGGAAAATGGGACCTTCAAAGCCCCCTCTCTCCCCCCCGCTCAAGGGCTACGGCCGGGGACTTTTGATATGTTCACCTCCTAACTTGTCAAACCGAGTTACGGAGTCAAAAATTATGTTCCGAGCATTTCCCTCTACAAGTTTTGGAGCATTCGTTGCCTGACCTAAGTAGCTTATTGAATTTCTTTAAAAACTTTTCTGTAAAAGGTTGACGGGTGTTGGGTGTTTATATGGTTTCGGTCGATTATTATCATTTGCATTGCCCATGATGACTTACTAGAATTACGAGCACACGAGACACTAATAGTAGTTTGACAAACCTTGGTTTTCAAGAGGTATTTTATATTGACATTTGCTGTCACAAATTTGCTGTCAGATTTAGTCGCAAACCGCACGCAAAGTGCACACAAATGTGTCGACACCTTGTTACGGAAAAGTGTAGACACGGCGACGACACTTTGTTTCGAAACAATTCTAGACACATTGTGTGGACTCTGTTACGACACATCTGACATTTAGTTACCACTTTGTGATTCTGCGACTGGAATGGTTATATGGGCAGTGGTAAAAGGTGAGAAAAAAAATCCCAGTAGTTACCACTGGTAAGAACTTGGTGGTAACTAGTGGGAATAACCCTCGAGTGAGAATGGAGTGAGATATATAGAACGCCCGACGAGGCGAGGCACTTTACCCTCTGAAAATGTCGAGATTTGCAAAATTGTTCTAGGTCATTGTTGTGTATTCTGAGAACAATCCTTGCAAAAATAATATGTACCTATTCATTTATATTTCGTTTTTAAACATTACCTACTTTAAAGTCTGTGATATTCCTTACAATGTTTCCGTAACTTTGTTTGGACTAGTTAGGAGGTGAACATATCAAAAGTCCTCGGCCGTAGCCCTTGAGCCGGGGTGGAGAGGGGGGTTCTAAGGTCTCATTTTGGTGGTCGAAAAAGGCGGTAAATGATCGAACAGAATGGTCTTATGGAACTTTCAGTAGGAGAGTAGTATAGAAAGAGGTATTTATTGTTTGTCCTTGTGATACTTTTGTGATAGCCTCACCTTTCATTTCTGCCTACTTCTAAAAAGTCCTAAGTGACGTTGACGTTTTTTGTTACCCACCATTTTTATGGTGGGTAATAATAGGATATATTAGGCAAAGCTCTGCGTAGGTGGCACCTTTGTGGCACATACAGTAAACAAACCACATTGACACATCACACGTCACGTCAATCACATGGCCTACCGCGAAACAAGATAATCGAAATTTCGTTATCTAATCTCTTTATCACTCTTGCATATTCGAGTGATAAAGAGGCAGATAACTAAATTTCGATTTTCGCGTTTCCCGGTTTAACAAACCGCCTTGGTGCATCAATGTCATATTTTATTGTCTGTGAAAACTTGTCAAAAAACAGTTTAAGGCACAGTATGTATAAGTTAGTCTATGAATTTACTGAGTCGGTAGTGCTGCACTCTGGCGGCAGAACATTGCAGTAATATCCCCTATTAACCCGACCAAATTACGTAATTTTAGGTATGTTGTCAGGAATGTTAAAACGTATTTTTAATTTTGTCGCATTGCGTATGTTCTGTCCCTCACGGGCGCCGGCGTACGGCACATTTTATAGAAAATATACTATATATCTATGGACTATGTTTTTAATAGGGAACATTACGCGAACCTCCGCGTAGTGGGCGCTACTACCACAATCCATCACAATCTGGGGGTCTACCGCGGAGCAAGAAATTCGAAATGTCGTTATCTAACCTCTCCAGAAATATAACGCTTTCATATTCGAGCGATAAAGAGGCAGATAACTAAATTTCGATTTTCGCGTTTCCCGGTAAGCCCTTGTTATTTTATAAATAGAATAGAAATAGAATAGAAATAGTTTACTCGTGGCATAAAAAATTGGTAACAGACAAACGAGAAAAAAAGAAGAACGAAAATTAAAATTTACACTTAATACTTATAATACTTATATACTTATATACCTACATAGAAAACATCCATAACTCAGGAACAACTATTTGTGATGAACACACAAATAAATGCCCCCTTACCAGGATTCGAACCCGGGACCTCCCGCTTCGTAACTACCGACAGTACCGACTAGGCTAGCAGGCGGGCGTCTAACTTAGAGAATATAACCAAACGGAGTGGTCATTAACAGGCGATCCCCTCTGTCGAAAATAGGCGGCCAATGGTCAACCACATGTCAACCACATGGACTGACGTTTATCTGACATGGCTATGTTTACGTTACGTATACATTTGATGTGCCCCTCCCTCGCAAAAAACGGCAGACTATTATGTACCAAAAATTATAGACATGGCGTCTCCGTTGGTTAGAGGACTAAGGCGTCTAATAAAGGCGTAATTAGAGTGAGAGATGCCTGCAATTTGCGAACATCGATTTTCGCGGTTATAGCCCATAGGGGGTATATACCAAAGAATATAATACTCACTAGGAGAAGAACGATAACTCCATACAAAAAAATGTCCCTTTCAAAAGTTCGTTTATACTACTAGCGCTCTGGTGGGATACCATTGTAATTAGAATTGACAACCCGTTTAGCCTAGCGGGTATTGGCAGTAATCCAGTTCAGGAAGCTAATGGTCCTGGGTTCGAATCCCAGAGAGGGAATTTCTTTTTGTATTTTTTTATTTTTTGTTGGGGTCAGGTTTTTAAGAGCCCATCAACGTGCACACTAGCGCCACTGCTGAATACAATAAACTAGTTTTTATGTTATTGGATTCGTCAATCTACCCGTCCAAAGTTAAAACGGCCGTTTTTGTTTTGAGCTCATAGATCGACGAATCCAGCAACATAAAATCTAGTTTGATGTATTCAAAAGGTACCTAAATACACAATACAGTCCGTAGCGGCCCCTTTTTTAAATACATGTCGTTAAATTTAAATAATCACGATTATTTAGCAGTGGCGCTAGTGTGCACGTTGTTGGGCTCTTAAATTAGCATTTCACAAATAAGTAAAAAAATACGTTAAAAGATAATGATTAGGTACTATATTCAGAAATTCGTGAAATATAAAAGGTAACAAAAAGTTACGTATTATTAAGATATAAATATTTTCATAATACATATGAATACATACACTGATATGGCAAATGGTTACAAGTTGTTATTACATCTATCCGGTTATCGGACATTTTCTGCTTCACAGCTCCGCGCAGCGTTCTTGGTCACCGGGAAACTAGTTTGGATATGCGGCAGATACGTGCCCTTCTGAGCTTTTTCCAAGAAATCATATGACGGCCCAGGATTATATTATTATCTCACGCTCAAGCCATCTGCTGATTCACTTTCTAAAACAAAATAGTCAAAAAATTAAACAATATAATCTATCTTCCTAATTACTAACGTCGCTAATTCCTAGGGTTACCAGCTTAAACACTGTGGGGTTTTACATCTATGTTGAATTTTGATTATAATTTCGGACGCGTCCGCGGGACTTACGGGGATAGTAAGATTAAATTATTATATTTGAATTTGGTAATTAGCACGCTCATTTTTATTTAAAGATTAATATATATCTTACCTTGAAATTATCGCTGTTTCTGATTTACTACAACGGTTTCCACACACACATTAGGGCTTTCCATAATCCGGATAAGAATTGTTGATAAAGTCGCCATTGCCGGATACATACAGCAAGGAAGGAAGAGAGACAACGGTTTAAATTTAACTAAGTCTGTGCGAAGACGCATTTAGATATGTTGCTCGTACATATGAATAGATTTTATTTTCAAAATTAATAGGTAAATAAATATATTTCAAGTGAATAAATCGTTTTATATGAAAATTTATATTTTTGCATTAAATGACTTAAATGACAGCATTGACATTACAGACTTTTATCTTGTCTATGTTCTTACCGGCCAGACCCAAATCAAGGCCTATCAAAGAGGCCAATTGACAAAGATTTTTTTTTATTTTATCAAGGAGGGTAGAGGCACGTCTACCCTTCGTAGATTTTATGAACATAGACAAAGAAAAACTGAAATATAATAGATAATAATATACATATATCAAAAAATAAATAATAATTTACATATGACTACTTCATAAAATACAAATCAAAATAATTTGATTTGTTCCTAGAAATCGCATCTATAGACAAAGCCAGTTCTAGCAATGTTGCTGTAGTAAAATATTTTGATGTTAATTACTGGCAATCTCGTCTGGGAACGGACAACACATGCACAATTTTGAAGGGTCACATCGTTTCAAGGAAGTCAATAGGCCTTGGTATATACCCCCTATACTCTTTGCTTTGTTGTTAACCACCATCGATTATTGAATCGATTAAATGCGCATGATTATCTGTGCTACTATCCAGGCCATAATTGTTAAAAAAAAAAATCTGTGCTACTGTCACTAACGTCAGTACTGTCAAATGTCATTACAGTTTAACAGCCCTGCTGCCGAATAGCACTGCTATTTTTAATAAATATAATCGATTTCTAATTAAACCACATCGTAACAAGAATGTCCGACGAAACAAAAAAGAGGAAAATTTCCGATGCCGAACCCGGTAAGTTGCCCAATACACCTAACCTACATTTCTATTTGTTTACGACGCTCACTAACCTTACATGCATCTTACATGAATTCCAGAGGCTTCGGCGCCGCCTGTGAAGATGCCTCACATCCAGTGTCCGTACCTGGACACCATAAACCGCCACGTATTGGACTTCGACTTTGAGAAGTTGTGTTCTGTGTCGTTAACTCGCATCAACGTGTACGCTTGCCTTATATGCGGGAAATATTTCCAGGTTAGTAAACAGTGGCCGAAACTGGAGAATCCCAGTATCTTATTCTATGTATCCTGTCAGAGTAAAACAAGGAGAGGGGGAGGGAGGTCGAGTTTAGAACTTGAATTTTTTTTTGCCTTCTTTCAACATATTTTGTCAACACATTTTGTCATATACTATTTTTATCTAAAACCAACCAAGGTTTTTGTCACAGTTAACCTAACATGGTCCTCAAAAGCATTGTGAGGGTTTCCTCACAATGCTTTTGAGAACAATGGATTTTGTGTTTACAAAATCCATTTAATATTTACCATTTACATTCTTTTCTGTCAAAGAAATCATTGTGAGGAAATAGGTAATGTACAAGTAATATGCCTATTTAATTTGGGCTAGCATAGTGACTATATGATTATAATAATATATGAGACATCTGTGTCCGGCAGTACAAATAAATCAGTGACATTCTTGCAGGGAAGAGGCACCAATACTCATGCTTACACCCATTCTGTGGCTGACGGGCACCATGTGTTCCTCAACTTGCACACACTCAAGTTCTACTGCTTGCCGGACAACTATGAAGTTATTGGTAAGTTAAAAACATGACAAGCTTGTTTCAAGTATGCGTGGTGTAGTTGTTAGTGACCCTACCTGTGAAACTGGACGGTTAAAATCCCTTATTCTTATTTATTAATATTTGTTTCTGAATTGAGAAGTTTGTCTATGCATTTACTAAATCCCATTTGTTTTAAGATTGTCTCATAATAATTATTATATTTTATTTATTTTTGTGTTTATTCTCTTCAGAGGTTTCTAGGAAATGGTGGTTAGTAGAGTTGTGATAGAAAGGATAGGATGATTTTGAAGTTTGAATCTTTAAGCTAAGGTGCTGCCATTTCGACAGTGGGGAAATTTCAACTAATCAAAATATCTTCCATGTTCTACATTATTAACTAGAGTGCCATTATATATCCTGATAGCGAAAAAGATGTGTTGTGTATCACTCTAATTAATAATGGAAGATATTTCGATTAGTTAAAATTTCGCCGCATTCGAAATTGCCCCGCTGCACCTTATATAAAAATAATTACAGAGTTTTAATTTAAATTTACTGTAGACAGTTCTATGAAATACATTTTAAGGTCTCTTGAAATCATATTTTAATAACAAAGAAGCTGTAGAAATATAATAATTACAGTGTTTCACAATAAATGAAGCGCTGGTGGCCTAGCGGTAAGAGCGTGCGACTTTCAATCCGGAGGTCGCGGGTTCAAACCCCGGCTCGTACCAATGAGTTTTTCGGAACTTATGTACGAAATATCATTTGATATTTGTCAGTCGCTTTTCGGTGAAGGAAAACATCGTGAGGAAACCGGACTAATCCCAATAAGGCCTAGTTTCCCGTCTGGGTTGGAAGGTCAGATGGCAGTCGCTTTCGTAAAAACTAGTGCCTACGTCAAATCATGGGATTAGTTGTCAAGCGGACCCCAGGCTCCCATGAGCCGTGGCAAAAATGCCGGGATAACGCGAGGAAGAAGAAGTGTTTCACAATAAATTTACTGTAGACAATTCTATGAAATGCACTTTGAAAGAAGATCTTAACATATGTAACAATTTTCAGACTCATCGCTGAACGACATCAAGTACGTGCTGAACCCGGTGTTCACCCCGGAGCAGATACAGCAGATGGACTCCAACACCAAGCAGTCGCGCGCCATCGACGGCACCATGTACATGCCGGGGATCGTGGGGCTCAACAACATCAAGGCCAATGATTACTGCAATGTTATCCTACAGGTAATGTATTCCCGATCATTGACGCAGCAAATCTGTGCCATGAAAAATAATTAGCAAAGGTTGAATTAATTTTACGGTTTAACTCGGACCTTTCAGAGGTAACTGAGGCAACTTGCACCATTCCACTATTCCCTTAACCAGTTAACCATGGAGTTACCATGGTTACCAGTACCATTTGATACTAGGTTAACAGTTTAACCGCTTAACCCCGGGTTAGTGGGATGGCACAAGTGGGTATACACCCACTTGCCAGAATTTCATTTGCCATAATTTCATTTGCCATAATAGTCAACAGCCATTATATTGTTTCCCATAATTACATATGCAATACTTATTGTTTACTATATTAGTCACGTGCCAGAAACTTTGTTTCCCATAAAATCAATTTCAATAATATCATTTGTCATCATCATTGTAAGCCATAATTATCACTAGCCATAATATATTTTTTTTACAGAAACCAAATGCTACTAGAAAAATGGGTTAGGTTAGGTTTGAACTGCGACCCTTACAGAAAAGTAATGCTACTGGAAAAGTGGGTTAGGTTAGGTTTGAACTGCGACCCTTACAGAAAAGAAATGCTATTGGAAAAGTGGGTTAGGTTAGGTTTGAACTGCACCCCACACAGAAAATAAATGCTACTAGAAAAGTAGGTTAGGTTAGGTTTGAATTGCGACCCTTACAGAAAAGAAATGCTATCAGAAAAGTGGGTTAGGTTAGGTTTGAATTGCGACCCTTACAGAAACCAAATGCTACTAAAAATGGGTTAGGTTAGGTTTGAACTGCGACCCTTACAGAAAAGAAATACTACTGGAAAAGTGGGTTAGGTGAGGTTTAAATATTCTATTAAATAATATTATTACAATTAATAATATGGACAACAACACGTATGGCACTCGTACGTTATGGAATCTAATAATCGGGTAAACAAAGAGTATGTCACATCATTTTTATGGTAAACAAACAATTCGGGCAAATGAAATTCGGGCAAATAAAATTCGGGCATATGAGTATTATTTTATATAATTTTCGGACAAACAATAGACAACCGCACAAGTGGGCCTAATGCTCATAAATTATGGCTGCAATGCGTTATTCTGCAACCCTACGGTGTCAGGAAGCAAGCCTCGGAACCGCCTGTACTTAACACCCAATAGCTAAAACTCTTTGCTCTCGGAAAGTATCATGTGAAGGTAAAGTGAAGATGAAGACCGTAAAATGATCAACAGATTCTCATTAATAAGCTGTCCTGTGTAATCCTTAACTACCCTTGTTTGGGCTTATTATTACTAATGTCTTATGATGAACGAAAGCGTCCGTTCTTTTATTGGTAGGTAATTTAACAAACCATT
The DNA here is from genome assembly GCF_910591565.1 of Cydia splendana. NCBI lineage: Eukaryota > Metazoa > Arthropoda > Insecta > Lepidoptera > Tortricidae > Cydia > Cydia splendana. The sequence continues at coordinate 6,555,675 of NC_085987.1, read as the reverse complement.
TTTTGCAGTGCCTCTCCCAAGTCCGGCCCCTGCGTAACTACTTCCTCCGCGAAGCAAACTACGCCAACGTGAAGCGGCCGCCGGGCGACTCGCTCTTCCTGCTCGTGCAACGGTTCGGCGAACTGATACGCAAGCTGTGGAACCCGCGCGCGTTTAAAGCTCACGTATCGCCGCACGAAATGCTGCAGGCTGTTGTACTATGGTCAAAGAAGAGGTTCCAATTTATTAAGCAAAGTGAGTAATTGTTGTTCGTGCAACGGTTCGGCGAACTGATACGCAAGTGGTGGAGCTTGCACGCATTTAAAGCACACGTATCGCCGCACGAGATGCTGCAGGCTGTTGTACTATGGTCAAAGAAGAGGTTCCAATTTATTAAGCAAAGTGAGTAATTGTTGTTCATGCAACGGTTCGGTGAACTGATACGCAAGTGGTGGAGCTTGCACGCATTTAAAGCACACGTATCGCCGCACGAGATGCTGCAGGCTGTTGTACTATGGTCAAAGAAGAGGTTCCAATTTATTAAGCAAAGTGAGTAATTGTTGTTCATGCAACGGTTCGGTGAACTGATACGCAAGTGATGGAGCTTGCACGCATTTAAAGCGCACGTATCGTAATGCAAGCTGTTGTGCTGTGGTTAGAGAAGAGGTTCTAGTTCATTTACTTGTAGCCATTATCATCATCATTAACTGATGCTCTGAGTAGAAAAGTCCTAATTAGGATCTATTTCATTAATAAAATGTATTAATATAGGCCAGGCGAAGGAATAAAGAATTTAACGCATATTTTTAAAGTTAAGACTTCTTAAGTGAGTAATGTATATACAGCTATGTAAACATGCCATGCCATAAAGAAAGAAGAAAGAAAGATAAGGAAAATAAGCATTAATCACTCTAGAATGTACATTGTTTTTAATTGTAATACCTATATGTCGCACTAGACTTATATCGACCGGGATATGGACCGTGATTACCTTTTGTATTGTTTTCGAGCTCCCGATATTTCCACGCAGTTATATGAGTCTAATGAAACTAACTCTGAATTGATTCATTCAAAACTGTTAAATTGTAACATGTTGAATATTATTAAACGTCGTGTTAATAATAATGAATGAATTATTATGTTTACCAAATTTATTAAGCGTATCTTTTTTTAAGTATTTGCCTTGCAAAATACTGTAGATGTGTTATTATGCATCGTTGCGACTGATTCGATGTGCTGTCACTGCAAGAACTACCCCAATTTGACTAGCCTACCGTATGGCCACTTTTCAAAACTGTTTATTTAGCGATGCTATCGGCGAATGTTAAATTATCACATTTGAATTAGTTAATATTTTGTAACTATCATTTTTACTTCTTTATTAACTACAATCAATCTATTAATTGTCTTAACAAACACTAGATATTATTTAACTTTTTATTTGATTTTTAAACCCTGATTATAAGAGTGATGAGTAATGAAAAGTCAAAATTAGCAGAGAGAATCTTCTGTACTTTAGTACAGTCAGCGCCAAAAGAAATCGACCAGACAGCGCGTCAAAAGTGTATATAATTTTCAAATGGCTCAACAAAAATAAATATTTCTCTATATGTAGAATAATTAGGCAGCAACAGGCACTTTTAAATGCGAATTGTAGATATCTATTTGGAAAAGTATTCGAGGGTTGCAGACACTTTTGGTGCATTGTTTCATCCGCTACTATTGATGCAGTGCCATACTTATTCTGTTTATGTCAGATAATAATGATATCCACCAATTGAATATCAACAAAATGCATTTGTAGACATTAAGAAGCCGTTGGTGATATTTCCAGGTGACCCCGTGGACTTCCTCTCCTGGTTCCTCAACTCGCTGCACATGGCGCTCAACGGCACCAAGAAGGCGGACAGCTCCATCATCTACAAGTCCTTCCTCGGCCACATGAGGATATACACGAGGTAAGTACACCAAGGCAGGGATCGGGACCGGTAATATGCAAAAACGTCGAAATAACCATATATTTCGAATCATTTTACTCTCGAAATGTAGGACTCAGGTGTGATTTTAGGTAACGACTTCGTATTATTAGATTGTTCAATTAGAAATGAAGTGATTGAACAAAGAACGAAAAAAAAACCGTTTTCGTTCCCGTACAAAAAATACCGGTATCCGATCCCTGCACCAAGACAAGGACTATACCAAGGACACTTTTTACGTCATCTGGCATCTTTGTCTTCAATAAGAATAAAGCCTTTCAATGACAATTAACAGTGTCTGACAAATATACATACATAATAATATGGGTATCTAAAGAGGCTAAATTCGCTTCAATCGCGGAAGTTAAGGCCATTACTAACGTTTCATATTTCATATGTGTACGGTGGTCAAAAATCGTGGGTTCAAACCTCGGTTGTATAAAGCAGAAAAATCATACTCGAAAAAATGCTAAACGGTGACCAAAAATTCGATCAGGATACTTATCGTACACAAACAAGAGGTTAAGTTCACTCTTTGTTCCGTGATTCGATTGTGTAAGATATAGTGTGTCAAGCCATTTCCGTCAGTAGAAAAAAGCGGCAATTTAAAAAAAATTTAGGCGAGAAGGGTAGGTAATCGTCCCTTAGAAAATTAGAATTTGCGCCTTTTGCTGCTGACAAACTTGTTTGACCGACTATAGCTTCAATAATGATCAATGTTGAATGTTGACAGGAAACTGCCACCGCCTGACGCGGACGACGCAGCCCGGGTCGACCTAAACAGCGATGAGTACAAAGAGCTGATAACGGAGTCTCCGTTCCTGTACCTGACGTGCGACCTGCCGCCCACGCCGCTCTTCACCGACGAATTCAGAGAGAATATTATTCCACAGGTCAGTGTTGGAAACTAATAACCCCATTCATAAAACTTTACGGGCCTGATTTAGTTCAATTATGTTTATCCCTTTCTTACAAATACATATGTCACTGTTGACAAACTGTTATTAGCTAATTGAAGTTTGTAGTGCGTTTATGAAATTATGAATAAGGGGGTAAATATATGGACAGGGTTTCTTAACATGTTTGATTTGAGAATGATGTAGACATTAAGAATTATTTATAGAGCATACGTTTCTGCAATAAATACCAAGACTTAAGGACCGTTAACACGTTGGCTGCCATGAGCATCACCGCTGGGATCACGTAATCTTATGTGTGGCCATGAGCATCACCAGTGGGATCAAAACCACACTTAAATTATTATTACTTCCTTGGAGAAGTCCTTCATCGGCAAACTGTTTTGTACAGAAAATGACAGCCATGGCGTCTCCAGTTACTAGATACTCAAAGTTCAAAACGTATTTCCGAGTATTTCGTATGGACTCGAGTCCTTTTCAGTCTCACTTAAAAAAGATGCAGATCTTCATTAAACTATTGTCTTTTACTCTGCTCTCACTTAGTCTACACAGGTCGTAATTTTGCCACCAACATGATAATATCACAAAAGAAAACAATAACGTAATTTTCTTATACTGCACCCAGGTGAACCTCTACCAACTACTCTCCAAATTCAACGGGCAAACGTCCAAAGAGTACAAGACGTACAAGGAGAACTTCTTGAAGCGGTTCGAGATCACGCAGCTGCCGCCCTACCTCATACTGTACATAAAGCGGTTCACCAAGAACACGTTCTTTGTGGAGAAGAACCCTACCGTTGTCAACTTTCCTGTCAAGTGAGTATGCATTAATTTTGTACCGTCAGCAGCAGAAGTTGCTAAGCGGGCGAGGTGTTCAAATATACCTTGACACGCTCTTATTCTTTTAACAATAAAGTCGCGTCAAGATCATTTTAACACCATGTCCGCAACAACTTCTGCTGCTGACTGTACTAAGCTAGACAGCTATAGAAATTTGTTTTAAACTGTATATTATGTGTTCCGTTCCACGTCGGATATCTTCATTGAGAGAGCAACGCGATCGTTGACCGATAGGTGCCGCTAGCGTCTATGTAGTCGCTCCGCCCCTCGCCGTGACGTAGTTCCGCTTCCTTCCTGCCAACCATTGCTCGCTTCACGCTGCTCGCCGCGGCCATGTTATTGTTTCGTCGACCGTCTGACCGATGGTCCGCAAATATTTTTTGCGTATATTTTTGCAGCATGGTGCTTTAACATTTTCCGATCCAAAACTCGGTCGATTAAATAGTGAGATATAGCAGAGATCGCTACTATTAGTCTTTTGGCGGTCTCGCGATCGAAGTCATCGAACGGTGCTTTTCGATTCTACCCACTTTTTTCTTGCTAAATTAATTTCATTCCATGCTGCTAAAATCGTTACCGTTAACTCGCATTTTCGAGATCGAAGTAGGAAGTGCGTCAGTGGTTTTCGTTAACAAGTGGTAACGCAAGTCGCTCCGCATCAGAGAGGGAACGTGCGGTCATCGTGCCGGCGGCGGCGGGGGCGGCGCGGAGGCGGACAGCCTGCGCGCGCCGCTGCCGGGTGCCGCGCTTCGCCGATAAGGAGGTTTGGATTGTCTCGAACCATCCGGTGAGCCAGTTTAATGAGATTCTAGTTTTATTGGCGTTCAGAAGTTACTTCGACACTAAAGGACGGTTCTCAGGCAGGTCGTATTAACCTGGGAGTACCTCGTGTCGTTAGTTGCGACGCGACAGAGGCTCAGGGGAGGTCGGCCCCCGCGCGCCGGCGCCGTCGACTTTCTTCTGCTGTCGTCCAAGGTGACTCCGAGACGCCGCGACGCTGCGGGCCGGAGCCCGAGGTGTCGCGGTGCGGGGTCCGCGGGACGCCCACTCCTGTTGCGGACGCTTCCAGTCCGCGAGAGTCCGCACCCGCTCCTCAGTCCGCGCCCGCTCCTGTCGCTGCAGTCGCGGTGCGGACGCTTCCAGTCCGCGCCAGCTCCAGTTAATGCAGTCGCGGTGCGGACGCTTCCAGTCCGCGCCCGCTCCTGTTGCTGCAGTCGCGGTGCGGACGCTTCCAGTCCGCGCCCGCTCCTGTTGCTGCAGTCGCGGTGCGGACGCTTCCAGTCCGCGCCCGCTCCTGTTGCTGCAGTCGCGGTGCGGAGGCTTCCAGTCCGCGCCCGCTCCTGTTGCTGCAGTCGCGGTGCGGACGCTTCCAGTCCGCGGGACTCCGAGAGGCACACGCCCGCTCCTGTTGCTGCGGTCGCGGCGCGGGTGGATAGCGGACCTGTCTATCCCGTCCTGGCGCCAAGGTGAAGGCGGACCGCTTCTGCGTCCCGACTGCTCGAGTGGAAGGAAGGTAAGTTACGTGGAAGCAGTGGAAACGCTACGAGTATAGCGACGATCGCCGCGTTGGCTGCCGTCCGTCATGACGTCGCTCCGTGGTGCCGCACCTACGCGCCGGTGGTGGCCACCACGATGGCGCCGCCGAGGGCAGCAGTGTCGCCGTGATGATGAGTGCAACTACGAACCAGCCATCGGCCCGGCGCCTATCGAGCTGGCCGCCACGACGGCGCCTCTCGCCTCAAGCACCTGAGCCTGGCTACGGTGGCCGACGCACCAGTGCCTCCCGAGCTGGCCGCCACAATGGCGCCTCTCGCATCACGCACCGACGCGTCCTAAGCCGGCGGTGGCAGCCGCCACAACGGAGCCGCCCGCCACGATGGCACCACCGCCTTGCGCACTGGCGCCTCGAGCTGGCCGCCACGATGGCGCCTCTCGCCTCACACCAGTGCCTCCCGAGCCAGGTGGCGGCCGCCTCACGCACCGGTGCCTCCCGAGCTGGCCGCCACGATGGCGCGTCTCGCCTCACGCACCGGCGCCTCCCGAGCCGGCGGCGGCGGCCGCCACGATGGAGCCGCCCGCCTTACGCGACAGCGCCTCTAGAGCGGGCCGCCACGATGGGTCCTCGCCTCACGTACCAGCGCCTCCCGAACCAGTGGCGGCCGCCATGATAGCGCCGCCCGGCCTCACGCACCGGTGCCTCCCGAGCCGGCCGCCACGATGGCGCCTCTAGCTTCACGCACCGGCGCCTCCTGAGCGGCGGCGGTTGCCATGATGGCACCGACAATCACGTCGATGCTGTCCACCGATGCTGCAACCACGACGATGTCGTCCCTTGCAATGGCGCCCATGTTCTGTTCGAGAATAGAAGAATACCACCGCGAACTTACCTGCCGCCGATGCTGCCTGCTGATGGGCGCCTCAGTATCAGTTTTGTCCTGTCCACATGGTCCCATTGAGGTACTCAGGCGCCTATAGCTATGGTGCCACAGCACGAACAGACCGCTAAGCTCTTGTTTTCGGTTAAGGAATCCTCCGGCGACGGCAGAAAAGGTTGTAAGGAGCTTCGTCCTGCGTGGCTCGACTGCCCGGAGTTGAAAGCGGTAAGATATGTCGATACTCAGAGGAAAATACGTCGCGTTCCCGGGCTTCATAAAGGTGCTGATCGACGAGGAGCCGTGCCGCTTCGAGGTTCCTACGACTTCTCGAGGCCATGGAGTGATCCAACCGGAGAACAGCTAGCGACAAGGCCCTGTGCGACCGCTCAAAACCGAGGTGAAAGGCATCGAAAAGGTCTGCAGACTTCACATAATTATCTCTGCTTGCCTGCGCTCTCCAGCTTAAGTTCCGTCTTACAAAGTCTTTCTCGTGCGCCAAGCCCATAATAAACAAAATGGGATAAATAAACCCGCTGCGCCTGAACAAGCTTGAGTTTCCGGTGCTAAGAGAAAGGGGCCAGGAGGACTCCAACAGTTTACATCTGTCTGTCTTCGACTTTATCGAAACAGTTTTGTTACGCAAGCGCCAAAATCGATTTTAGACTGATTTCATTAGTTCGATTTCCTTAAAAGCATGCGACCATGCCCCTATACTAGCTCGATATAGGGTGTTTCTTCGGATAAAGCGAATCAGACTATCACGCTCCTAGACATCACGTGGGACACGCGGCACAACACCCCGATTGAAAGTTTTCTTTTTCGCGACATACAGGCCTGCCTTGCTGCCGAGTTTCTCGCAGAAATGAGACTCAACGCCTCCTGTTCCGTCTCAAACTCGTAAACTTTAGTTCATGGAGGAAGGTGACACCTTCGCAGTCCTCAGCAACACGAAGCTGCCGAAAGCCTCGCGCCACTTCCTCCCTCATCTTATGCAAGCAGTCCGTTACAATCTCCAATATTGGTAGACAATGTACGAGGTAAGGCCCTTTCAGTGAAGAGTAACCGTTAACGGGCCACATCTGCAGCGCTGACGACAGAAGTGTAAACATACAACCGCACCACTACAGTATACATAAAACGACGGCGACACTACATCCCCTCCGTTACCACGGCTGTCGCAAAAACTGCTGATGCCAGCAGATCGTCTACAGGTCGCGCTGGTTCCTTGCTACTTACCAGGTCGGTACAACCCCCGAGGGCGACGGTTTATCAAGAAGTCACTGCGCGCCCGAGTGGCAGCTACGCCCAGAAGCCGCCGAGACTATCTTCGCCTGATAGGCCTGTTGGCCAGCCTCCGCTTTCGAGAGTCTTCGCACTGTGTCACGGTATTTCTTAACAGACTCTGAACTGCTACCACGTCGCGTCTGGCAGCTGCCGGTGATACGACTTGGTATGGATGTCTCCACCTCCCAGCCTAGTCTGTTTACTGTGACGGCGTGATAAGGAGAGCCTTCACGCAGCTGTGGTAAGCTTGCAATTTACTGGCGGTCCTAGTGAACACAGCATCAGACCGCCCTCTCTTACGAGTCAACGACCTTAAGAATGAGGCGTAGCTCCTGTCAGATAGGATTCTCCAACACCGAGCTGGCGAGATCAGGTGTGACGTCCGCTGTGATGTACCTACTGGCGTGACTGGCGCATGCATGCAACATGCCAAGGGCTAACGCTACGTAGCGAACGAGACGCAACTGTCACTGTCTCACTAATATGGAGGAACCGGGTATTCCCGGTTCCGGTACTATGTTTGTATTGAAAACCAGTAACGGGAGCACTCCCTAGATCGTCCCCTTGTCTAGGCCGCCTGTACGCCCACAATGTAGAAATGGTCTTCATGGTGCATCAAAAATAAGATCGACTGCCAGGTACCTCTAATACCCAGTGAAGTAGCGAGCTATCTCAGACATCTATTTCTATTGTCCATGTTAGCTTTCAGAACGATACTTGTTCATAAGCCTGTAACAAGTGCTGTATGTGAACCACTATCGGACACTATGCCTTCTTCCAACGCCATTAATAGCGAGACCAGCGCCTCCCAAACCACCAGCTTGGGACGCGAGAAATCTACTTGCCCTAATTTGAATAGCCCTACAACGTTAGGTACGTTAGAAGAAGTACGATAGAAGAGCTGCCGCACATTTGCTGTTAGCATCAGACCGCAGGGTCAATGACCTTCGTCTACTACACTGTAGCCCGGGTAATTGCATAGTTAACTTTCACGCTATTATTTTGTGTCCGAAATTCGGCTCTAAACCAGATAACGTGTCTTACCGACTTGACTCTTAGAAGCTCCGGAATAATGTATAGACCCAGTAAGTAGGTAGTCTGGGTACGTCAACTTGCGAGAATTACACAAATGTTAGGGGACACTGCGCTTATTTATTTCAGCCACAGTCTCATCTAAGCCGGCCTCGCCTACGATTGCTTTCGATCCACGATGTACTTGATAACTAAAGTGGCTGGAAAACTATCCACTTAGCGATATTTTGGCTTAAGTTAATTGGGATCATGACTCGCCGAGATTCTGCGGTTCGGAAGCGATTTCGAATGAGAAATCTCTCAAACCAGTTTAACGTCAGATTCGAACCTGGGATTACAATTTAAATTCTCAATTTCCTGTAATGTATCATTATAACGAGTCACTGTGATTTCATGGGTTGCAATATGTCGTATATATTTATTCTTTCTCTGAGTTCTATGACAGTAGGTGTAGCCCTAACGCTTGCGCGCCCGCTGACTCGCCACCAGGAGATAATAAACAGGTCTCAATGAAGATATCCGACGTGGAACGGAACACATAATATAAAAATTTTACCTTCCAATAAAATTGATATTATGTTTCCTTCCACGTCGGATATCTGAGTAATGCCTTCCTGGCAGGCTTCTAGGCTACTTTTATGCCGACGGTACTTCTCCTCAACAATGACATGGCCGCGGCGAGCAGCGTGAAGCGAGCAATGGTTGGCAGGAAGGAAGCGGAACTACGTCACGTCGAGGGGCGGAGCGACTACATAGACGCTAGCGGCACCTATCGGTCAACGATCGCGTTGCTCTCTCAATGAAGATATCCGACGTGGAAGGAAACATAATATCAATTTTATTGGAAGGTAAAATTTTTATATTTTCTGATTCAAAGTCGTCGCAAAGTTACCTTAGAAGGATTCTAGACCGTTTAAAATTTTTAAAAAACTTATTTTAAATATGCGTTTAACTAATTCAGCTCCATTAACACGCTCACTGCGCTTGGTACTGAGCCGAAAGGCCTGATACAAAGCATGGTTAATTACGATAGTTATCTTAAAAAGTAGAATTCTATGAACATAATTAATAACTGTCCCGTGTATATATCGAGTACAGTCACCATCAGATAGATCGGAGCGGCCGAGGCGCTCACAAATATCTGAACACGACTCTAATATTGTCAAGGCGTTAGAGTGCGTGTTCTGATATTTTTGAGCACCTTGGCCGCTCCGATATATCTAATGGCGACTGAACCTAGGTGCAAAATGTGCATTTTCCACAGGAACGTAGACTTCGGTGACATCCTCACGCCAGAGGTCAAAGCGAAGCACAACGGACGGACGACATACGAGCTGGTCGGCAACATAGTGCACGACGGGGCGCCCGAGAAGGGCACCTACCGCGCGCACGTGCTGCACAAACCCACGCAGCAATGGTACGTCACTAGTGACATACGTAACGTATTGATAGACTTTAACTCGTTAGTAGTTTAAAATGGTCAAATAACTGAGAACTGGCCAGAGGGCCTACCGCCACGTTTCGACGTGTTGCGTTCTGTCGCCATTATAGATTCGTACGTAAGTGCGACAGAGAGGCAACACGTCGAACGCGGTTCGCTGTAGGCTCGCAGTAACTTCATAGAGAAATAAATAAATAAGCTAAAGGTGAAGCACAAAGGACGGAGGCACAAGGCAGTCTTCTTGATCTTTCGTGTCGAAGTTCCCTTAAGCAGCAGTGCTGACTGGCTGTCGCGTCCCTTAGGTCAAGGCAGTTGTATGTTTGGTAGTAGTGACAGCTATTACCACTGACATACAATAAAAGTAGTTTTATTTGCCTATTAAACCATTGAAACTCTACAAACAGCCTGGCTTTATGATATATGACTCGACGAGGTGAGTGGCACAAAGAAATATCCTGTCAGGGTCCTTATCATTGACAAACAAGAGGTTAACGTTTACCTTGTTTCAGGTACGAGATGCAAGACCTCCACGTGACCAGCATCCTGCCGCAGATGATCACGCTCACCGAAGCCTACATCCAGATCTACGAGCTCAACCAAGACCCCAAACCTTAGGCTAAGCAATAAAACCATCACTAAAATATAATCTTTATTTATTGCATCATACACAGTCTGACCTTCCAGAACCATTTAACAAACTGCGGACCTCGTGATGACCCTTACGCTTACACAATATTGCGAATACCTAATGTTCCATTTAAATAATATGATAATTGATAATCATGTCACAAAATATATTACATTCAGTTTTTGCTATATTAGACAGTTTGGGAAATGTGTATAACAATAATTAGAAAGCTTAATTGGCTTTGGCAGAGCTACGCAACACGTCAGGGTACTAAACTTTAGACCACGTTTTCTTACATGACTTGTTGATAAAAACGTAAAAATCACTATATGTATGCCTTTAAGATTTGAGGAGTTCCCTCGATTCCTCATGGATCCCATCATCAGAACTGAGTTTTGACAAAAACGGGACCAATCTGTATGCATATACAAACAATCAAAACATGACTTATTTTACTTCAGATTTCCATTAACTATGATTTTTATTACGATACAAAATATCTACACCTCATTCATTCGATTCCGGAATGTGGTAGAGCCATTAACCTCGGGGCCCAATGGAATTTGGACCTATCATATAACAATAGTAGGATTATGTTTTCGTTAATTTTACAACAGGTCTTCAATTTCCTAAAATGCATTATGAGCGCTCTGAGGATGACTCCGGTCTATTATTTATTTTGCTAACTTTGTAACTTAAATGTCGTTAAATCGTTTTGACGATATTTAAACATCAAATGACATTTTCGTACCGCATTACACAATTTATATCGTAAATAAGAACAAACAGAAAATCAAGCCTCTGGAATCTTGAGGAACTGACATGTATAATATAGTAACACTATAGTGTGTTTTAAGTCAATGGTGCTGCAAGCCCACCACTTGCTTTCGTCTTTCATGCGCTACAATATGATTAAAGTTTGTGTACCCTTGTGTTGCACGAGGTGTGATCCTAACCAGCAGAGTCACTAGATGTACAATTCTAAACCCATAAAAAATCCTAATTTTATTCATAAACTCTCATCAATACTAATTCATTCATATCTTTTGGCCTAAGGTTCGTCCTGACTTGTCAGTAAGGAATTGGTGCGACAATAGTATTGCTACCTCATTGGCAGAGTGATGCGCTCCGTTCTCTCGCCTCCGCGATCACGATAAAATACTGTACCGATACCTAAGTCAGGAAAGAGCCTTAACCAATGACATTTGAGTGTTAGAAGCAGTTTTATGAATAGAAGCAGTTTTATGAATAGAACTTATTTATAGTTTTTTTTAAACTCCGTTAACTTCGGGGTATGGCTAAGTACATTTAAGGAAACTGAATGGCATAGTTAATTTTAATTTTATTTTGTATTTTTCATAAAAAATAATTTATAGCGTTCTTGTAATACGGCAGTAATACGGACATTATATTTAACACATTCAGGGCCAAGAACCCGACTGTCGGGTACACTGTTCGTAGAGACTACGCGCTCCATACGGCATACGGCAAAACTGGCTACGCGCTACAAGCGTAACCCGTAGCACTTATAGTGGCAATGAATGTGTTAAATCCAAAAAACAATTGAAAAATAAGACATCAATGATATTTCTAATATCGATCGTCCGAGATAGTATGTACTTGCTTACCAAACACTAATCAATATGTAAACAGGCTCTAAGGCAAGTGTACACGCACGTAAGGGCCTTATCAGATAAAAATAAATCATTGTTTATCTCCAAAATGGAGGTAATTAGAATACCGGTTTCTTTGAGAGAGTTAATTAATTTAAGCTCAGGAATGCACCCTTGAAATTAGCGGACTTTAAAAAAAACACTATATTTAGAAACGCCTGCCATGTAGTATCACCCTGCGTAAGCCCAAGCCATTAATGCCCCTCGCCCTTTTTGCCGGCGACGCGTTTGAACTCGCCCATGTTGGTGGTGGCGACGGGCGTGCCGTAGAACGCCAGATGGTCGATCTGCGTGACGTCACCGCCCGACTGGTTGTCTTTGATGAACAGCTGAATGTTCTGGACGCTTTGGAACTTTACGAACTTGAGGGGGACCGGGTTGCCTTCCACATCGCTTGGAGTGAGCCTGAGGAGTGGAAATGTAAGGTTATGTATTGCGAGTTAGATCGGCACAGTCAATCAAATTTATAAAGCCAACATCTTGGTCAAACAGTACAGCTTGGCCATTTCGTTGCAGTCACATATACTTACACTCCCTCGATGGACTATTTGTACAAAGTTGTAACAGCTGCACAGGTCTTTCAAATCCATAAAGTGTCATTACGGGATTGTCCATATGACAGCAACGAAATGGCCATGCCGTACTGTTTGACCAAGATGTTGGCTTTATACAGTTAGAACTTACAGAGTAAAAGCGTTGGTACCTACTACGGGATCTGATAACTTTTTAGTGTGAAATCTTTATGCGCCTAGTCTTGGCAACACTTTACATGAAATGTTTTTGGTAGGATATATCATGCTGATCATGGATTCACGTTAGTAGGTAGAACACGGATCCACGGGGATACGAGATGTCAAACTGTAGTTTGTATAGACATTTCTCAAATAACGGAATGTAAACTTAAAAATTATACATATAAAATATGGGTAGAGTCAGACCAAGCTAAGTTAGCAGCGAGTTTTATAGCCCAGGCGTTGCAAGCGTTATTTTAAACGTCATAATCAAAAAAAACATAATTTCATAGAAGTCTGACGTGAACGCTATTAAAATCGCTGACAACTCAGCTTGGTCTGACTGTAAGCATTCGTTTTGTATGTATTAGTTCAGAATTTAAATGCATATAAAATATAATAAAGAGAAACATCAATATTGTATTCAGTGCATTTCAATAATGTCCAACAGCGTAGGTAACTGAAAGTAGGTACTCACTCCAAGTCCTGCACAGAGCTGTTGCCGGAGGCCTGGTCGAAGTCCAGCGTGCGCGGCTGGTTGATGAACAGCTTCACGAACTTGGGGCCCTTGTCGGCGGGGCCCTTGATCTTCACCGAGTGCAGCTTCACCAGCTGAAACAACACATTCAGCTGTTATTAGGGTTCCGTACCCAAATGGTAAAAACGGGACCCTATTACTAAGACTCCGCTGTCACCAGGCTGTAACTCATGAACCATGATAGCTAGACAGTTGAAATTTTCACAGATGATGTATTTCTGTTGCCGCTATAACAACGAAGATCCACGAAAATCGAAGCTCGCAAATTGCGGGCATCTTTCTCTATCACTCTAATTACGCCTTCTTTGGAGTAAAGTGAAAGATCCTCGCAATTTTCGAATTTCGGTTTTCGCGGTAGGCCCTCGATTTTTTTTAGGCTCCTCGTTATATCTTTACCTGGTTGAATGCAAAGTTAATGATCGCAGTTGCTGGCGAGGTAACCACCGCCGCTTGAAACGGACCAGATGATCTCTGTGTTCGTTCAATAAAGTTATGGCCACATAATTACAAATAAAGATGTTTTTACATAGAATGGAATTGTTGGGAAAAACAAATTTAGTCATAAAAATGTTCTTTGTCATCATTAAACTAATTAATTATAAGCTTGATTGTATGTAGAAATGTTTTATATAAACTGAAAACATAAATAATTAGATAGAAAGTTATATGGTTTACATAAAACATTGTAGACATCACTTATGTCTAAGTATGACAATATTAGTGTTCGCTTAATAAAATAAAAAACTTAATTTTGCTAATTACTATAAAACTAGAGAATTGATATACATAATTTCAATGTAAAATGAGTCATTATATGTGTATAGTACATAGGAAATTAATAATTAGTCGATCCATTAAAATAAATATTTTCAATATATGTAAATGGGATAAGCAAATAAAATGAAAAATGAGAACCTGTTCTAGCTAATAAACGTTAAAATTATAGAAGCATATCATGATTCATTTATGTAGAATGTAATTAAATAAGGCATTGAGATTTTATAATATTTTTATAAGCTAAAATTTACATAAGATTCTTGAGTGTATTTATGTATGAATATAGACCAAGAAAAGTCTAATTTTGTATGCCATTGTGAGATCAGAAGGATTTGGAGGATTAAGGGAAGTGTATTTTAGTCAATTTATATAGTATATTGTATATAAGGTGGGTCATTTAGTTAATAAATGATCATATCTTTACTAGTACTGATGGAATTTTGCAAGGAAAGTTCAGTTGTAAAAAACATGAAAAATAGTGTTTGTAAATACTAAATGATGCAGTAGGAAAATAGATTATAAGCTTAAGAATTAGTTTTAGCCATAAATAATAGTGGAAATACTAGAAAATTCCACAAAAACATGCAAATAAAATGTTAGGTTATTTTTGTCCATTACTTCAAAAGTATAGAGTTTTGATGTAAGAAATTTATTGAAATACGTAGATAAAAAATAAATACATCCATATTTATATATAAAATCATCTAAAAACTGGTATTTTATTCAAAAAGAAAGAAAAATATTTCCCATAGGAAAATTTTCAGTATACAGGGTCATTGAAAAATGGACTTTAAATTCATATATATTAAGTTCAAATTTGCTTGCACGCCATAGTAAAAAAATTCGTATTAGGATTGATAGAAGAGTACAAAGAGATTTTAGGCGACAATGAGGACGAAGGCGACGTTCGTAACCAAGGAAACAAACAAAACAAAATAATACCAAATATATAGGGGTATAAATAGAAGAGCCAAAAGCCTAGGAGATTCATTCAGTCTACAGCAGCCAAACCAAGAAGAGCTCCAGAAGAAGAACTAAGAAGAGGATCCAGAGAAGCCCCAAAGGAGCAGCCTGCGCAGCCTGGGACATCAGCGGAGCCCTAGCAGGCATTCTCCGAACATCATCAAGCGACTCCAGCGGAGCCCTAGCAGGCATTCTCCGAACATCATCGAGCGACTCCAGCGGAGCCCTAGCAGGCATTCTCCGAACATCTTCGAGCGACTTCAGCTGAGCATCTTGCAGAGCTACAAGGAGCAAGTAGCTGAGCATCAGAGCAGGTTCCAGGGAATCCTGAGCTACCCACTTCAAAGAAGCCTTCAAGTGTCCGGGTGAGTGTTTATATATTCATAAAGTAGTGATTTTTATTGATTTGAAAAACTTAATACTGATTTTTATTTTAGATTACTGTTGGCAATGCGAATTCTTTATTGTTTTCTATGATTTGCTATAAATAGAGAGACTTATAAAGTATGAATAAAATTAGAATGAAGCCTCGATTAATGAGAAAGAGCCTGGTATAGAAAAGTATGCCAAAATCCTGTTCAGATTTCATGATGTGGTGAACAACGGATAGCTGAGCGATTCCGTAAGTTAGCGGTTGTAAAGAAACCTCAACTGCTTTCCGTGTTCTATACCATATAGAACGAATTGAAACTTGAATAGTATATAGTTTATTTGTATGAATTTATATGGGCTTTAATCTGGTTTTGTTTGACAGATAGAATTTTAGTGATTATACTGATTTTTTTCTTTATATTACTGTTGACAATGCAAATTCTTCATTATTTTCTATGATCTGCTAAAACTTCAACTATGACAGTGTGAAATTATGTGCTATTGAAATTAAACAAGGAAATTTTGATTCCTAGGAGATTTGATATTGAATTATTGAAAATAAAATGTTTTTGCTCTGGAGAAGTTGAGTGACTTATAAAATATGAATAAAATTAGAATGAAGCCTCGATCAATGAGAAAGAGTCTGGTATAGAAAAGTATGCCAAAATCCTGTTCAGATTTCATGATGTGGTGAACAACGGATAGCTGAGCGATGCCGTAAGTTAGCGGTTGTAACAAAACTTCAACTGCTTTCTGTGTTCTATACCATATAGAATGAATTGAAACTTGAACAGTATATAATTTATTTATATTTATTTATTTTTGGGCTTTAATCTGGTTTTGTTTGTCGGGCAGATGTTTTGGAAGCATGTAAGAATTAGGGCTTAGATATTGTCTATCAGAATACTACTGCTTAAATAATTTACAGGGTCTGTGACGTCATGGAACCTTCGCTCTTACAAAACCTCACGTGAAAGAAATACAATTTAAATGATTCTTTTTATATTCAACTTAAGTATAGACTCATAGCTTTGCAATTTTATGTACATTAGCTTTGTTTTAATCAAAGTTTTTAAATATTTTAGATTGAGCTTTAGATTTTCGTTCCGTTACACGCTGGTCAAGACCAAAGGTTGATCACAATGATCACTTGACTAGACACCTTCTGTCCAACTAATATCTTTACCAGGTTGAATGCAATGATAATGATCGCAGTTGCTGGCGTGGTAACCACCGCCGCTGGTCAAGACCAAAGGTTGATCACAATGATCACTTGACTAGACACCTTCTGTCCAACTAATATCTTTACCTGGTTGAATGCAATGATAATGATCGCAGTTGCTGGCGTGGTAACCACCGCCGCTGGTCAAGACCAAAGGTTGATCACAATGATCACTTGACTAGACACCTTCTGTCCAACTAATATCTTTACCTGGTTGAATGCAATGATAATGATCGCAGTTGCTGGCGTGGTAACCACCGCCGCTGGTCAAGACCAAAGGTTGATCACAATGATCACTTGACTAGACACCTTCAGTCCAACTAATATCTTTACGGTTGAATGCAATGTTAATGATCGCAGTTGCTGGCGTGGTAACCACCGCCGCTGGTCAAGACCAAAAGTCGATCATAGTGAGCACTTGACTAGACACCTTCTGTCCAACTAATATCTTTACCTGGTTGAATGCAATGTTAATGATCGCAGTTGCTGGCGTGGTAACCACCGCCGCTGGTCAAGACCAAAGGTCGATCATAATGATCACTTGACTAGACACCTTCACACAGTGTTCGATTTCCCTCAAAAAATTTCCCTATGCTGTTAATTGTATAAATCAATCAAGGAATGCATTTGAAATGCAAGACTAGAACACCCAGAAGTCTATTTCAAATACTTTTTTTTATAAAAAATAAATTATATTTCATGAGCTTGACATCGAAAAATTACTAAATAAATTCTACAAAAGTATCTGATGAAGAAGTCGCTTTTTAATCAATGTAGTTTGATAAAGAAGCCTTTGGCGCATATTTTCTAGTTCTTAGTTTTGGAATTTACCCTCTGCTTACCGAGTTATTCATATAAATACAGATTTTTTATTTCATTTTTTTTCTCCTGAAAAACTCAAAAGTGCGACTTGTAACTAGCACTGAAAGATGGCTCTTAACTAGGTCTACCACTGGTAAAAAAATCACGTTCCACTATCGCGGCGTTTGGGAGTTACGTATAAAGGTCAAATTATACTTTTTAGGGTTGTTACTTAAAGGTCAAACAAATATGAAAGGTCGGAGTAATTAAAAAATCTGATTAAATTAAATTAAGGAACAACATAAGAAACTTTATTTATATTTATTTATTTAACCTTTATTGCACAATACAAGAAATTACAAATGGCAGACTTGCCAAAAGGCATTCTCTACCAGTCAACCATTGGGCCACGCAGAAACTTTTAAGTGCAGTGCACTTTGTTAAACAATAAAGTCATTAAATTCAGAAAAGAAAGAAAGAAATTCAGAAGTCAAGTTATAGTTTCTTTTCGCAAGTTGGTCTCAGATTTTATGTATTTTGTGGCTCATACAAATTATTTTCATTTTCGAGAACTAGCGTGCAGTCGTCAACATGGGATGGATTTTCATCACCGTCTATTAACGAAGATCCATCATTAGCTAGATCTTCATCATCGACTTCAGCCTCTTGTAAGTTTTCCTCATGAATCGGCTTCAGAAGTTCACGAACTGCTTCTGGTAGACTAATCCTACTGGACGATTTTTGGCGTTGTCTGTAGTGTGCCATAGACACGAACGGATCTGATGATTCTAGTGCACGGTGAAAGAGATCTATCATAGTTTTTCTCCTGTTCATTTTCCGGCAATGGTGTTCCCTATCACAAGTGACTCGACACCGTCAATGTCAGATATCGGTTGTTTATACTTGTGATAAGTATAAATGAAAGAGGTTTGCACACAATTAAATGTATTCAAACTTAGCCATTTTGATAATGATGGATAAAATTGTTTTTTACGATTAGTCGATTTTTAATTAATCACTAGCACTGGTGCACTTTTGCCCCCGTCAATCCAGTGTTCCTGTATTTTTATTTATGTACCTGGAGGGCTGGAGTATGTCTAAACAATATACAGTTTTGTAATAGAGGAAAATTTTGAATTAATTCTGACTAAAAATTAAAGGTCAAGTTGAGGGTCAACCCTAACACTGTATTTTTAAATTCGATAACTCCCAAACGCCGCGATAGTGGAACGTGATTTTTTTACCAGTGGTTGACCTAGTTAAGAGCAATCTGTCAGTGCTAGTCGCAAGTCGCACTTTTGAGCTATTTAGGAGAAAAAAATGAAATAAAAAATCTCTATTTATATGAATAACTCGGTAACCAGAGGGTAAATTCCAAAACTAAGAACCAGAAAATATGCGCCAAAGGCTTCTTTATCGAACTACATTGATTAAAAAGCGACTTCTTCATCAGATACTTTTGTAGAATTTATTTAGTAGTTTTTCGATGTCAAGGTCATGAAATATAATTTATTTTTTATTAAAAAAAGTATTTGAAATAGACTTCTGGGTGTTCTAGTCTTGCATTTCAAATGCATTCCTTGATTGATTTATGCAATGAACAGCATAGGGAAATTTTTTGAGGGAAATCGAACACTGTGCTTCAGTCCAACTAATATCTTTACCTGGTTGAATGCAATGTTAATGATCGCAGATGCTGGCGTGGTAACCACCGCCGCTGGTCATGACCAAAGGTCGATCATAATGATCACTTGACTAGACACCTTCAGTCCAACTAATATCTTTACCTGGTTGAATGCAATATTAATGATCGCAGATGCTGGCGTGGTAACCACCGCCGCTGGTCATGACCAAAGGTCGATCATAATGATCACTTGACTAGACACCTTCAGTCCAACTAATATCTTTACCTGGTTGAATGCAATGTTAATGATCGCAGTCGCTGGCGTGTTAACCACCGCCGCTGGTCAAGACCAAAGGTCGATCATAATGATCACTTGACTAGACACCTTCAGTCCAACTAATATCTCTACCTGGTTGAATGCAATGTTAATGATCGCAGATGCTGGCGTGGTAACCACCGCCGCTGGTCAAGACCAAAGGTCGATCATAATGATCACTTGACTAGACACCTTCAGTCCAACTAATATCTTTACCTGGTTGAATGCAATGTTAATGATCGCAGTCGCTGGCGTGTTAACCACCGCCGCTGGTCAAGACCAAAGGTCGATCATAATGATCACTTGACTAGACACCTTCAGTCCAACTAATATCTCTACCTGGTTGAATGCAATGTTAATGATCGCAGATGCTGGCGTGGTAACCACCGCTGCTGGTCAAGACCAAAGGTTGATCACAATGATCACTTGACTAGACACCTTCTGTCCAACTAATATATTTCCCCTGGTTGAATGCAATGTTAATGATCGCAGTTGCTGGCGTGGTAACCATCGCCGCTGGTCAAGACCAAAGGTCGATCATAATGAGCACTCGACTAGACACCTTCTGTCCAACTAATATCTTTACCTGGTTGAACGCAATGTTGATAATGAGCTGCTCATCGCAATCGCTGGCGAGGTAGCCGCCGCCGCTGGTCAGCGCGTGCGCCAGCGGATGCTCGTCGGCCTCGTTCAGGCATTCGCATTCACTCTTGGTGATGAAAGTTCCGAGGTCCATCTGCAATGTTTTATAAATGTTAACAAGTACTGGAAACACAATTCCCTGTGCCTCAATGAATATCATCATTTAATTATGAATATGTATTGCCAATAATTAAGTTTTGGGTTCTAAATGGGGATATTGGTTTGTTTTATTAGGGTTCCGTACCCAAAGGGTAAAAACGGGACCCTATTACTAAGACGTACTCCACTGTCTGCCTGTCTATCACCAGGCTGTATTTCATGAACCATGATAATAGACAGACTGTTGAAATTTTCACAGATGATGTATTTCTGTTGCTGCTATAACAAATACAAAAAAAGCTTGTACGCACAGCTCGGTGGGCGAGTCCGACTCGCACTTGTTTGGTTTTTATAATCAATGTAATTGCTGGAGTACTAAAATACACAAATAAAGTAGGCGTAAACGTTACGAGTACGAGACGCGTAGAGTTCTGGGCACCAAGCGTCATGTAGGTGTCGCGTAAGCATAATCCTTCTGTTTGTATACAAGTTCCTTACGCTTACGACTGTCATAATGATGACAGAGATCTGATACGCTACGCTACGACTACCTACGTTTCGTGTGCGGAGTTGTTTGATCTCCTTAACCCTTTCACAGCCAATAACGTCCAAGAGATGTGCGATGACGATGACGCGCCACACACAATTGGTGTAGTGTTCAAAGGGTTAAAAGAAACAGTAACTTACATGGCCGGCAACGGCATTGTCCTCATCACCAGCATCTTCAGATCCATAGTAGTGTCTCACTTTGCTCTCCAAAGTTGCCGGGTCAGCCCCCTGTAGCCGGTCAATCTTTGTCTGAAACATAATCAAACAAACACACCTACTTTATGAGAAAATACAGTCGGCAATACAATTAGCTTAGCCCCTTTGCATACAAACTTCTATGCAGGAGGGGTACCTTTTCGCTGCAGCTGCCTGTACACCAACTTGAGAAAGCATGCCCGAGATTGTGACAACTGGAAAAAGACCAGGGTCCCCTCCACTACCTTTTGAATCAGCAGTTAGTGGGTCCTGACCCACAAAGGGTTGTAGCTATATTAGAAGTAAGTAAGCACATATAACTTGGAAGGAATATTCCAATTTGTTCTCAAAGAGCACTTGCAAAGGAAAGTGCTACCTAGACTTAACCTGGGAGAAAAAATCAAGAAATTTGTAATTTTCAAATAAAATCAAGAAATTAGTAATTTGCAAATAAAATTGTCCTCTTTCCTTGCTCTATCCTGTGGCTTAAAGGACTCGCATCCAGGCCATAATTGTTAAAAAAATAACACTATCCTGATTCAAAACAAAAATATTTCACTGCAAAACATTCGCAAGGCATCTACAGAATTTATTATATATTTTCAAAAGAAATAAAATTATGCCCAGTTAAAAATGTATTTTTTGTAAGAACTCAACACTGCTTTATGTATACCACAAGATTCCTGAATGTCATGATAAATGATCTTCATCTATCAGTTTAAATACTTTTTAACACAGCAATGTCGTAAAGTAGGACAATTCATTTCAAATAAGACTGAAATCCAATTACTCAGCATCTGCTTTAAGATTCAATAAATATTAAGTGGGGCAATTAATTAGTATCGGAAAAAGATTAAAATGAATGAATTACTTAAAGGCACACTTACTCTGTTTCTGTAAAAAACAAAAGTAGGCATAGCGCTAATGCCTTGCGCGGCCGCCGTCTCCGCACAACGGTCTACGTCCACCTTTAGGAACACCGCCCTAGGGAACTTCGCTGGCAGTTGCTCGAAGAAAGGCGCGATCCTCTGGCATGGAGGACACCTACAAACATTAAAACTTGTTACTAACACCGTTCTTAACCACGATGACTCCGTAGTTTTGAAACTTCTAGGTTACAACTCACCAAGTCGCCGTGAAGTCCACGACAACCAGCTTCGTGCCGGCGTTGGCCATTTCGTGTTGGAAATGACCCTCATTCTCAATTACTGTGGCTAAACCCATAATTTGTATAAATATAATAAGCAAACGCCCAACTTCGAACGACAACAATCAGGGAATGATACTTCAAAATGGTTGACAGACGCCATGCTCGTGTTGCCAGTAAATTTATGTCGTGTCATTTTATCGGTGTTGTCAGGTATCTTATTCTATAGACATAGACAATTTTATCAATTTCATAGTCTGTCAAGTCGTTTGAATTTCCGTTTGTTGAAAAAAGCAAAAAAAATATAGGCGCGAAGGATAATCGTCCCATAGAAAATTTGAATTTCGCGCCTTTTTCTACTGACAAAAGTTGTTTGACCAACTATTATATGTATTTGTATCATTAGCTAATTCCTCGCTAGATGGCACTGTTCCGTAAATCGAAATCCTGAATCACGCTATTAAGATTTTTCTTGGGATACTGACCCCCTAACTCATTACAGTTTTTGTCTAGAAACCTACCACCTCACTAGATGCCGCTGTCCCATGAAGTGAAAATCCTGAATCGCGCTATTTAGATTTTTCTTAGTTTTTAGATCTTTTTAGACCTAAAATTTCAAGCAGAAACTTAGTTAGGAACTGTTTGTTTCTGTTTTAAACCGTGGGTATAAAATAAATGTCGCGTGGGATATTTGTAATAAATAAATAATATCTATTATTATAATCTCTATTAATATTGATCTCGAGTTCTATCTTTGACTTTAAGTTTGAATTTGACTCCCTACTACATGCTTTGATTACCTACTACATGCTACTACGAAACAACAGACGGCAAATAAATACTTAAAGCCTTTTATACAAAAAGATAAATTCCAACACAGATTTACAATGGATAGAAATGTAACAACAGGCGGCGTTATCGCTGTAAGCAATCTTTTCCAGACAACCTTAGGATAATAATATAGGATATAATTATAATTCATTAAGCAGACAGTATCCATGTTACACAGTTAAATAAATATATACCAATACATACTTACAGTACTTAATACTGTATAGGTAATAATTGTAATTATACAATTATTACATTGCCATTAGTTAATGCTCATAATAATTATATTTTCACCACACCAGCTCGGAAAGGCTTACTTTGCACTTCAAAAACTGATAGCAAAGTTGCATTTTATTCACATGTGAGGCAAAGTAATCAAATGCAAATTTTGAGTTGTTTTCTTATGTTGGCTGGTAGAATTGACTTTTAAATTATGATTTTGGATGATAAATATTTAATAACATTCATTTGGATTTGATTTTCTTTGATTTTGTGTGATTTTTTTATATTTAATATTTGCTTCGGGTTGGTGTAGTGAAAAATGTAGTGTTTCACTCGGGGGCAAATTTTGTTTAATTCAATTTTGGAATCTTTCGCTTGCTCGGCTATCAATATTAGCACGAGCGGTTAAAAAACAACTTTGCCCCCTTGTAAAACAAATAACTATTTAATGTTTATTGTCTCTTGACAAACCGGCCAATTGCGAGTCGGACTTGCGCACGAAGGGTTCCATTACCATAACCCAAAAAACGGCAAAAAAAATCACGTTTGTTGTATGGGAGCCCCACTTAAATATTTATTTTATTTTGTTTGTAGTATTTGTTGTTATAGCGGCAACAGAAATACATCATCTGTGGAAGTTTCAACTGTCTAGCTATCACGGATCATGAGTTACATCCTGGTGACAGACAGACGGACAGCGGACTCTTAGTAATAGGGTCCCATTTTTACCCTTTGGGTACGGAGCCGTAAAAAGAAACGAGTACTTAATAACGACTAGGTTAGACCAAGACAAGTCTGCAACGATTTTAATAGCCCAGCAGTCCAATGTTACTTATACGTCATAATTTCATAGAAGTATGACGTTTATTTTATTTATTTAATTATTTAGAAATTTAAATCAGGCAACAAGGCCCATATTACAAATACCTTACAGACTAACATACAAATACATATGTATTTTATAAAGTTAAAAACTAACACTTAATGTTTGGTCTGACTCTATCAATGAATTTTCCTTTTCCCTAAAACGAATATTTACCTCTCAAGTCGCAATTACTTTTGGGCAGGTGGGCATGGGATTAGGTACAGATCTGTCTGATATAAAAATATTGTTACATTTTCATTTTACTTTAATAATATGGGGGTCTATTACGATATCCAACTCAATGAGCATTTACTTGATATGAAATATGCTTAATAACGAGTAGGTCCGTCCAGTTCATTAGAAGGCATCTCACACACCAGACTTTATTGAGCTTAACCGGATAAATGTTTAATATAGGTAGAGTCAGACCAAGAATAGTCTGCAGCGGATTTGATAGCCCACGCAGTGCAAGTGTTATATTAAACGTCAAACTTCTACGAAATGATGACTTATAAATGACGTGGACTATCAAATCCGCTGCAGACTTTTTTTGGTCCGACTCTACCTACTACCAACTACTACTTACCTACTTAGGTATTTACCTATAGGTACCTATAGAGATACTGCTGTGGCGGTACGACCCAAATAGGATCTTGGTCTCCGATAGGTACCAAAGATCGCCGTGTTTCACTGTCCAAAGTCAATCGACAATTCGACAGCGTCGAGTAGGTATGCTAAGGTTTTGTTTAAGATAGGTATCTAAACATGTTTAGCGTTTCACCTAGCTACTAGCTAACTTTGAATGATGAATTGATGACAATGTCTAGGCAGTGTATTAAATCATCTTGCCAAAACGTGATCTCAGACGTTAGAAACAATAATAAAAACAGTCTTTCAAATGATAAACTACCCATATACAATGACCAAATGCTTAAATTATCAAGGTACATACGCCATTTTTTCTTTAACTATTAATTAGTATTTTAGACACGCAAAACGCCAAATAAACGCGTTTTGTTTTATTCCCTTTTATTAAAATGAATTGAATGTGGTTTTAGGTGGGCTGGAGGGGCTTAAAGGGGGTGTTCGCCGTTATATCACCCCGCAGGAGGTCCCTAAGGCCCCACTCTAAGCGGTTACGGACACTATAGGTCTCCCGCTTATCTCAGGGTTGGTAAAAAATAAGTTCAAAAACTAAAACCCGACTACTGCAAATCGCGCTCTAAAAAGTATGAAACAAGATATAATTCTTATCTGAAATTATTATATAGGAAAATTATAAGAGTTATCCTCTGAATCTCTGTAAATATATAAAAAAATGATAACTCTTATAATTTTCCTATAATTTCAGATAATAATTATATCTTGTTTCATACTTTTTAGAGCGCGATTTGCAGTAGTCGGGTTTTAGATTTTGAACTTATTTTTTATTTAATTAATTTTGGGGTCAGGATTTCGTTACTTACAATAATATTTGAAGTCACCTTCGGCGCCTGGCTTTGGAACGCGTACAGCGAGCCTCGTACGTCGGGCTACGCCCGACTCTTTTAGTATGAGGGCGCCGAAGGCGCCCGGCTTTGGAACGCGTACAGCGAGCCTCGTACGTCGGGCTACGCCCGACTCTTTTAGTATGAGGGCGCCGAAGGCGCCCGGCTTTGGAACGCGTACATCGTGCTTCGAACGTCGGGCTACGCCCGACTCTTTTAGTATAAGAGCGCCGAAGGCGCCCGGTTTTGGAACGCGTACAGCGAGCCTCATACGTCGGGCTACGCCCGACTCTTTTAGTATGAGGGCGCCGAAGGCGCCCGGCTTTGGAACGCGTACATCGTGCTTCGTACGTCGGGCTACGGCCGACTCTTTTAGTATGAGGGCGCCGAAGGCGCCCGGCTTTGGAACGCGCACATCGTGCTTCGAACGTCGGGCTACGCCCGACTCTTTTAGTATAAGAGCGCCGAAGGCGCCCGGTTTTGGAACGCGTACAGCGAGCCTCATACGTCGGGCTACGCCCGACTCTTTTAGTATGAGGGCGCCGAAGGCGCCCGGCTTTGGAACGCGTACATCGTGCTTCGTACGTCGGGCTACGGCCGACTCTTTTAGTATGAGGGCGCCGAAGGCGCCCGGCTTTGGAACGCGTACAGCGAGCCTCGTACGTCGGGCTACGCCCGACTCTTTTAGTATGAGGGCGCCTCCGGCGCCCGGCTTTGGAACGCATACATCGTGCTTCGTACGTCGGGCTACGCCCGACTCTTTTAGTATGAGGGCGCCGAAGGCGCCCGGCTTTGGAACGCGTACATCGTGCTTCGAACGTCGGGCTACGCCCGACTCTTTTAGTATGAGAGCGCCGAAGTAGGCGCCCGGTTTTGGAACGCGTACAGCGAGCCTCGTACGTCGGGCTACGCCCGACTCTTTTAGTATGAGGGCGCCGAAGGCGCCCGGGTTTGGAACGCGTACATCGGGCTACGGCCGACTCTTTTAGTATGAGGGCGCCGAAGGCGCCCGGCTTTGGAACGCGTACAGCGAGCCTCGTACGTCGGGCTACGCCCGACTCTTTTAGTATGAGGGCGCCTCCGGCGCCCGGTTTTGGAACGCGTACAGCGAGCCTCGTACGTCGGGCTACGCCCGACTCTTTTAGTACGAGGGCGCCGAAGGCGTTACGCGAAAGGCGAATTCACGTTATAAAATATTGCAGGTCATTTTAAAATAAAAAACCGGGCAAGTGCGAGTCGGACTCGCGCACGAAGGGTTCCGTACCATAATGCAAAAAAAAAAAAACAAAAAAAAAAGCAAAAAAAAAACGGTCACCTATCCAAGTACTGACCACTCCCGACGTTGCTTAACTTTGGTCAAAAATCACGTTTGTTGTATGGGAGCCCCATTTAAATCTTTATTTTATTCTGTTTTTAGTATTTGTTGTTATAGCGGCAACAGAAATACATCATCTGTGAAAATTTCAACTGTCTAGCTATCACGGTTCGTGAGATACAGCCTGGTGACAGAAGGACGGACGGACGGACGGACGGACGGACAGCGAAGTCTTAGTAATAGGGTCCCGTTTTACCCTTTGGGTACGGAACCCTAAAAACACCATGTATATAGCGGCCAAACAAATTTCTTTTGAAAAATCTTTCTTGTATCGCCGTAGTCGCGTAATACGCGGATAGATAGAATCCAGAGCGATTGTAGATTCGTAGTTCGAATTACCTACCAGATAAATTAATGTTTTATCGGGTGCATGCAAGCAAAGCCGGGTGCAAAAGCTAACAATGTGTATATATTTATAATGTGCTAATTGAGCTCTTTCAAATGATATACAACACGTCATCATTACTTATTTTTATTTTTTTGGTTCGTGACTTTATGACCTCTAGAGGGCGCCGTGTTCATTTTTTGTGACGTCATATAGCCTATAACCAGCGGACGATTAAGACGATTCGAATGACACGTCGTTTGTCAAATTTCAATGAGTACTTTAGAAGTTATGAGGGAACAGATGAACATACATACATACATACATACATACATACATACATAAATACCCACAAACATACCGCTCAAAATCATAACCCTCATTTTGCGTTGCCGTAGTCGGGTAAAAAAGTAGCGCGGTGATTTACTTATAAAAGGTAGCTGAGTTTGGGGTCTAAAACTAGTGTATATATTAAAGTTTGGCTTATTAAACATAATACAAATATGCTCCATGCAGCCAAGCCTTCGACCAGTCCGTAGGTGACTATAATAAAGTCTAATAACTTCTCCTTCTCACCAACCGCCCCAGTTAAATGGGCCTAATTAATAGTAAATCTTGCGAATTAGGTAGGTACCTACTATGAAATATTAACGATAAACATAATACTTAAATTATTATCAGTACCTATCACCCATTGAACGAAACGACTGAACTGATTGTTATGCGGTTTTCCCATATCAATAGAGTTAGTCTTGAAGAAGGTGCGAAGCCGGAGCGGGTCGCTATTTTTAAATAGTAAGTGTTTAGTAACTTTTGAGTAGTAGGTACTAAAGAAAATAAAACCAACCTACTAACATTTTGATTTAAGTATCTTCCCGCTGGCAGAGTGGCCCCAACTTTATTCTATTTTTATTTGTCACCCCGGTCATCTTTTGTTCTCCAGCAAAGGCTATATAACTGGGTTTGTTCTAAGACGGTCACCAGTTACTTATTGTACTCGCTCATCGCAGCACCGAATAAGTGCACCATGGTAAACAAATGTTTGCTACTCGTATTTTCATTGATTCTTAGACTGAACCAAAGTATCATCAATCCGGTTAAATCCAATGTTTTCCCCACAAAAGCTGATCTGCCTTTGTACTTGAGGGCCTTGGAGAGAATAGTACAAAGTGCGGGGACACCACAGAACAAGATTGACGGAAATTTTGGACTTGGACTTTTCATTGTAAATGGTAATAATAGCAGTTCTTAGTATAAAAAGTCGGTAATCCTAAAATTATAGATCTTATTAAAATCGATAGCTTTCCCCTTAGGGTGCTTAGCCAAGATGACCATATACCTACCTGTATACAGTAATCTATCTCTAGAGTGATGATGAATCTATCCCTTATTAGTGCTACAGAGTCAGCTGCGTTAAAATACGATCATGTAACGTTATTCATTTCACTTCGGAAAAAAGGAATTAGGTTTTAAGTCAAAATAAATGTTAATACTTGTAGCAATAAATACTGGATATTAACTACATTCAGTAAAAAGTTTTCTTTTTCAGTGAATTTGAGAAATGTGATACTCAGAAAGAATTCAAGCATACCGGTGGCTTTGGCGGTGCAAATACAAAGGATTTTGAACAAGAATAAAGTTTTATTGAGCTACTTTAAGTACATGAGGACCAACAAGTACGATAACTATGAATGTAAGTGCGGGTAGTGCGATAAGCGCCTAGTGTTCATTCGTGGTTGTACCTTCAGTTTCACGCGTATAAAAAATGCGTAATATTTTTTAGCAGGCACCTATGAAAACTTATGATAACTTAACTTTTTTATGTTTCTCTGCTTGAATAGTTTTCTTTTTTGTGTTTGCGCTCAGGAATAAAAATATTTCTATTCTATTCTATAACTGGGATTCATTTCGAATGACTACAATCTGTACATGATTTGATATTTATTCGACATAAATTGCAGTGCATCTGGCTTATGCCTCTAGAGATATTATGCAATTAAATTAATAAAGTTAAAATACGGCTTCATAAACTATTGCCACAAGTAAACAAGCCATCAAATAACTTAGGACACGGCTCCAAAGGCTCCAACGCGCCATTTGTGCAACCGTTCAAATTAACCTCTTTTTCAGTTACTTATTTATTCATAGATGAGGACGTTTGGGCGGAGAGACTACAGAAATTCAACCTGTTGTCCGACGTTCATCGATTTACTGAGGACTACTTAATCGAGGAGTACTCCAACTGGACCTGGTACGAGAAGAGGATAATGGACTTTGATAGTAGCATACCGAACCCGGAGCAGTCAGGTATGTCCTTTTTAGAGTTCCGTATCCAAAGGGTAAAAGCGGGACCCTATTACTAAGACTTCACTGTCCGTCGTCTGTCACCAGGCTGTATCTCATCACGGTAATGAACCGTCATAGTGATGTATTTCTGTTGCCGCTATAACAACAAATACTAAAAAGTACGGAACCCTCGGTGGGTGAGTCCGATTCGCACTTGTCCGGTTTTTTCTAGTGTTGCATCCCTGATACAACTGGCTGCATAGCCAACATGCCAATCATTTACACTCCATAGCGAACGAAACGCAACTGTCACTGTCGCACTAATATTGGAAGAGTGCTAGAGAGACTCAAAGCGTTCCGTTGTCATAGAGCAAGCGATTGCCACCTTGGCAAGGCACCCTGGGCGTCTATAAATATCGTAAAAGCGTAATAGCGAAAAAGGAATCTGCTTGTTGCTACAGGTATTTATTGCCCAATGTATACATATAGTAGCTTTTCTTTGCAAACTCAACAAATCTTTACTAAAGCCGAGTCCATTATCAGCCCACGATTATACTGTAAAATCGCACAATCAACTTCATTAGCGGGCACACCATCAGCTACCGATATTCCAGATTAGGTTTTTTTTATAAAATACACATATCTAAAACCCTACTTATTAGCATAGGTACTTTTAGAATATAAGATTGAATTCTCGTATTTTAGTAAATATCGCTTTCAGATGCCTGCATGAGTTTTCTGAGGTGGAATCCTGCGAAGTCAGGCATACACCCTTATAAGTGTTCGACTCCAAACGAATGCCTGAGCTTTGTGGAGAATGGGTCCGACTTTGGGTACGCTCTAGTCCACAGGTAGGTGTAGTTTGATTTGTTTTATCTTAAACAAGAATTACGAGGTAAATAGGCATTGTAGAAAGCTTCAATCAAGCAGTAAAATAGGAAGCAGCGGGAAAAGTATGAAAATCGAGTATGAATGAATAAGTTACAATAAACGTAGTGCACCTTCCTTCACATTGTGCTTTCTGTCTCACCCCCAGGAAAATGTGGGTCGTACACGTACAGCTAGATTACTCAGATATGTACAAATAGTGAAAACGAACGAATCCAAAATAGTTCGCAACGAGTGGCGATAAATTGAGGCACGACAGAAGGGAGTGTTTTAAATCGACACACGTGTTACAACGTTTTACAGTACATATGGCCCTTTAAACATTTTTGACATAGGCAGTACGTACCTATTGTCCTTAATCCCGCCCTAGGGCGGTAAAGTAGGTGCATATGTACTGTAATTATGAGTTACCATCTATTTATGCTTTCAATAAAGTCAACGTAATTCTTCTAACTACGTCCAACATGGACATAGTTATACACATACCATCTTCTAAAATACATAATTGATACTCTCAGGAATTTCAACGGAATATAATATAGGTTATTACCTGTATTATGTTTTGTTCAAGTTCTTGAGGGTTATTACCCTTACCTGGTTTGCAGCAGTTCTGCTGCCCATCATGGCGAATACCTGGGGCAGGTTCACCCGTACTATTGTGGGACCCTGTCCAAAACCACTAAACAAACACCGCAATCCACTACCGATACAGCTCTTACTGAAACAAAGAGCAAAAGGCCGCCCGTATCTATAGCGAGGACCGTTTAACTCAAATCAATTACTCAATTACAAAAAAAAAAACATACCATCTTCTTTTTCATCTTGTTACTCTATCTGAATTCCTCACAGGGTGTTATTCCTCCTGGTGGCGCGCTACAGCAGAGGCTGCTACGCGTTCTCACCGCAGCTGGACGCGGCATTCATCGACAAGATGTGCAACAGCATCTACGAAGAGGCCTCGTACATAGTGATGAACAAGTTCAAGTCGCCCGACCTGTTGTTGGAACAGAGTAAGACACTTGTGCGAATTCGTTTATGCAGAACATGTTAAGGATGACTCACGCAAGGCCGGGCCTGGACCGAGACGTCCGACATGTCATTTTCTATGACGGCTGATTGATGATCACGTGGTGTTTTCCATAGAAAATGATGCGCCGGAAGCTCAGGCCCGGCCCTGGCCCGGTGTAGCGTGAGTCATCCTTTAGGTACTCGTATTATTTACAAACATCACTTCGCAATAGCGGCACTAGGATGACCGATAAAGCTGCAAACACATAGATATATTGCAAGATAATGAAAAATAACGTAAAAAAATATTCGTGATTCGTATTTCTCCATTTTTTTGCCTAATGGTGGGACACTACAGGCTCCTAATAAATAATATTTGTTTCAGTGTGCACATGCTCCCTGGCCGGCCACGCGGAGTTCTTCCAGCGTGCTTGGCTGAGCCGTCTTCTAAAACAACAGACCCCGTTCGGCTGCTTCACCACATTCTTGAACACAGTATACAACCGAGTGCTAGCTGGACCCTCGGCGGCCGTTTGTAATAGCCACGTGAGCGGGGTAGCTGCTGCGACTCTGAGCGGTGTAGTTAGATTCATCATAGAGACACGCTTCTGAAGAAATAGACATATGACAAACGGCGCGATTCGGGAAATGAATTAGAGATTCACTAAGGTACCTTATGGCGGCTGGCGCTTAAGCCGCATAGCGCCGCAATAATATTATTGCGGCGCCATAAGGTACCTTTTGCCGTGGAACGTCACATATCTTTACTATTTCATATCTAGTGAATCTCTAATTCATTTCCCGAATCGCGCCGAAAGTTTCTTTAATGGGGAGCAATATCGAGAATACTCGGACCGTGAACTGAGGAGTAAAGGTTTGTTTTCTATACGGCTGATCGGTGATCACGTGATGCTTTCTATAGAAAATGAAGTGTTGGACGCCTCTGACGGACCCGGACCGTTCTGACGCAAATCATCCTTTATAGTCAAGATAGCGAGTTGAAAAGGGTTGAAAAGACAGAGTTTAAGACCTTTAAACATGGTATATCTGCTTTTTTTAATGGTCTCACACGGAACAAACAGATGTGTTATATTTCTGAGGAAATGTAGGTATACATTTCCTCAGAAATATAACACTTTTTTAACATCGGAAATTCTCTAAACGTTAACGAAACGGCAAAAAGAAATAGCTAAGTAGGTACTTTAGCGGTGTCCATCAAGTTCTTGCTTTCATCTGTCGGGTTATTAAATTGTGTTATATACAACGGGACTTCATGGCGTACAATTTAATAATGTGTAAAAATTGTAAAAGTTTAAATCAGTGATCTGTCGGGTTGTACATAAAGTGAGTCCATTGAACACAAAGCGAGGTCTTGTCACATTCGCGTCATCAGATCTTGTTCTTACTGGAAGGTCCGAATCGGTCGGTATCAGAATTGACGATAATACGAAGTTGTCACTATCGTGTATTTTTTCTTATAGCAGAACAAATAGATGACGTGCTTTTTAAGGTTCCATAGTCAACTAGGAACCCTTATAGTTTCGCCATGTCGGTCTGTCCGTCCGAGGCTATGCTCTGTGATCGTTAGAGCTAGAAATGTGCAATTTATATCTATATATATAAACTTAGTTGACTACTGAACCCTAAAAAGAATAAAACCCAAAAAGTGGCACAACATATTGTCCCCGCCGTTTCGACAACTGATAGATGGCGCTGCTGATGTAAATTATGCTCTAACTAGATTGCCAAGATGTGGCTAATACAATATACCTATAATTATGTACTTACCTGCGACAAATAATATTTTACAGTAGGTACAGATGGTGCTACTTTACCGCCCTAGGGCGCATTATTAGGGCGGGATTAAGGACAATATATGCCTATGTCAAAAAATGTAAGGGCCATATGTACGGTAAAACGTTGTACAATACACGTGCGAAAAGGTAATTCGCCACTCGTTGCGAATTTCCTACTTTCCGCACTTCTATCGTAATGTACTATTGTTTAGAATGCTGTTACCAAAAATTAAAATTAACATAGGATAAAAGAACACGCCAAAAATACCTGCATACTCTAAGGCGACCCTTCCAATACTCGAAGGAGCGTGCGAAAACTGTAGGGGCATTACTGGGACCCCCTGTTTATTTAATGTTATTAAGTTATTAATTAGGATTAAGGTCTCAAGGTGGCAGATCCTCCGAAGCCATAACTCTATAAATAATGTTAACTGAACCTTCAAGTATTGTCGAGGGTCAAAATAATGAAAGTTAGTTTTGGGTCTTACCTGGTCCAGCATATTTATTTATTTATGTTAGGAGAACCAACAGCTTTAAAATTTACAATAGACAACAAGATTAAAACTGGAAGCCAATTACAGGAACTCACAGGTAGTTACAAAGTATTAAATTTTAAACTAATGCTAGTACCTACGCACACACACATGCGTACAAAAAGAGAGAGAAAAAAAGAAGCATTATTGAAAATGGCAATAGAAGCCTTACAATAGATCCTAAGTTTTAACACTTATAGCTAAGTTTTAGCACTTATCTCGCATGACCTGTAACAGGTCAACACTGCTGTAATTTTTGGCTCTTTCGGACCAGGTGACAGCCGGAACCAGGCCATTTGGATAAGGTGAGGTGGGATAAGACTAACATAGTTTATTTTTATTTATTTTGCTCGGGACAAGACAAGCAGTATGAGGATTCCATACAAGTGATAGTCATCCCATCACACCTTACCATAAGTATTAGTTTAATTATTAAGCATAGCTTTAGTTACCATTGTCACTTAAGTTGTATATATTGAGTAATTATTAAAATATAAGCAAGCATTGAATAAAATAAAAAAAAAACTTCTTTCGTAATTAAATTATAATTAAATAAATATAAATAGGAAACGGAAGCTGTCATAACTAGTATTTGTGTTGTTGTGTCGCTCATTTCACGTCAGTGAGTATAGTATAGTAAATGCATGGTAAATGAAAATGTCTAATTCTGCAATTAAACTGACTAAGAACTGGTTCAGCATGAAATCAAATTGCCTCGTACCACAAAATTTGGGATGAGGTGACCTGGTGACGCTTTTAGTCAATTTCTGAAATCGAATGGGGCCCCAGACCTCTCAACCGAGAGGTCTATGAGAATAGATGAGAGGGATTGAGCTATTGTGTTCACGCAAGCATAAATCTGCTTAACCACGCATAATAACCGTATTCTCGACCTTAAATTCATATTATAATTTATAACTCATTTTCTAGTGGCTGTTACGCGCGGTGGTTCAGATATTAGGTATGCTACCTGCCACATCCAAATAAAATACATTTTTCTCCGTAAACGTGTACAATTAAGGATGACTCACGTTAGACCGGGCCCTGTCCGGGCCGGAGCTTTCGGCGCTTAATTTTCTATGGAAAGCATCACGTGATCACCTGTCATCTAACATAGAAAAGTAAGAGTCGGAAACTACAGCCCGGACACGGCCCGTTCGGCCCGGTCTAACGTGAGTCATCCTTTAAGCGTCTGTGCTGGCGATTCCTGAGTACCCACCGTGAACATTGAAAATCGCAATTTCGTTATCTACTTCACTATCCTTCTGGAGAAATCGAGTGATAGAGAAGCAGATAACGAAATTCCGTTTATCGCGGTAGGCTTTCTGGTTTCCTCGCGTTTTCCTTTATTTATAGTAATAACCTGGTTAATTAGATACCCGAGGTCCTCATTGAAAGTCGGCCGGCCTCGCGTCAATGCCGCCCGGACAGTGTTACATCAGCTTCCGGTTTTCACGGAAGTGCGTACATGTCACCGATTATTGGAACGATTATTGCTGAGAGACGTGCCCATTTGTGCGGCCTAAAGCTCGGCATACACGACGATGTCTACGCCACGCAAAGCAAAACCTTTCTCGAGGGACTTCATTGATTCGAATCCTGAGTTTTTGACTTTCACTCGATAAAAAATGACGAGCATAGCTCTAAAATGCACTTTAAAAATATATACTTAACTTGCACGAAAGCTAAAAATATGTAAATAGCTTCTAAAAATCAGCGATCCCGAGCACGCACATTCATCTCGCTCACGCTTACGTTAAGTGAGAGATGAACCCAAACCTACGGACCCTTAAGCTAATTTTACGGTTTAACTCATGTGTTTTAGTCACTCGTGCGACATGTTTTGGAGAGATTAGGTCTCCATTTTCAAGCACTAACAGCATGAGTAGTACCATTGACCAGGGTGACTTTCAAATGCAGGGGCGACTTTAAAGTTCTAGTTTTTAAGCCATAATATATATTTATGCGAGATTTTTTACAGTAGGTGAATATGAATATATAGTGATCAAACTAGTTACAGGAACTTTTTCAGTAAATAATGAATAATGGTAATTCTATGGCCGTTTTAAATCTATCAAAGTAACC
Organism: Cydia splendana; assembly: GCF_910591565.1. Classification (NCBI taxonomy): domain Eukaryota; kingdom Metazoa; phylum Arthropoda; class Insecta; order Lepidoptera; family Tortricidae; genus Cydia; species Cydia splendana. Next base: position 6,519,853 of record NC_085987.1, on the reverse strand, counting down.
CCAAATTTTCCAAAGTCACCACGGTCTACGGTATTCACCGTGGTGTTTGCTGCGCGCGGCCATCGTGAAAACGGAGACCTAGGCTCTCCGAAACATGTATGTAATCACAAAAAGTAAAGGGTGAATTAAAAAAAGGCGCAATCATCTAAGATGTAAGTATTGATGTCTTATGAACTACGGTGTGGAGTCAAAAGTTTTTGATGATCAATGCATAGCATGATATGAATAGGAACGTGGGAGACGTGAATTTTATATAATATAGTAAGAGGCACATAGTTGAATGTAATCGAATTCCATCGAACTATCAGTAGTGTTATAATGGTACGTGTTTTAATTGAGTTTCTATGAAGTTACAAACAGCTGTCACGCCAACTAGATCGAAATATATGTTACAATAACAATATACATATTAAACAGTACTTTAATAGGTAATGAACATCGCTTTTGAATTATTTTTTCGCTACAGTTGAATAGAGATATTTTTATTTATTTATTTAGAACATAACTAATAAGTTAATTGTTTTATTTTCCAGTGTTTACATAATATATTATGATATACGTTTATTTTTATTTTTACCCAACATATATAATACATTGGTGTGTGCAAAATACGCAGTGAGTAGGTATACAGTCGAGGACATAAATATGTACACATTTCTTCACCTTAACCCATTGAATTAAAGTGAAAAAATGTATACATATTTATGTCCTCGACTGTACCTAATAACATATGAATAGCAGATTTTAAATTTTGTATATCGCTCCTGATTTTATTATAAGTGACGTTCAGCATAGTCAGAATACTGCGTGCAATACTGGCATTGTGTCAATGACGTGACGGTAGTAATTTGGTCATTAGTGATTAGGATCACGTGACACTTAGTATGTGAGAACGCACATAAGTTCAATAACACCTCTCGTTAAAATTAGTTCGAGTGTTACGCATGACAATTAAAACAGGGCATTTCGTATAACATGTTAGTAGTTAAAACAAAATACTATCTGCTACAAAATTGATTTAAATCTAATTCGGCATATAATGTGATTTAAATAAAAACAATAAGTATACACGGTGTGGCCTGTAACACGAGCAAAGAATTAAAACATAGATTGTACTCCTCAAATGGTGACACATTTGTTCAACAACTTTTAAAAATTATGAAGTATTTAGACTCCCTATTTTTCATACAAAATAAATATTATCTTCAATGGACGCCATCGCCACGCCATATTAGTGTGATTGACGTTGCTTGTCACGCCTTAAACATAACAAAATTCGCAATACATTGCGTCTTAGAATAAACTTTAAAGTGTAATAAAAATCAAACCACAAGTTATTTTTAAAAGTCGCTGAACAAATGTTGGTCAGTATGAGGAGTACAGCCTACAGTTTAATTTTTTGCTCATGTTACAGGCCACACCCGGTATACAACTAATAATATATTCAATAAATAATGTGATTATTATGTCCATGTTGAAGAAGGAAAAGGCAATTGTTATTCTTTAGTTAGGTTTTTAGTACTGCTATTTTTTACATAGAAAACTTATTACTAAGGTAGGTAGGTAGGTAGGTACCTATATTTCTTAGAACTTAAACTTTTGCATAGGTATTACTTACACAGAAAACTTATTATTACTCGTAACTTATATTTGTTACCAGAACCTTTTTTCTTACATATCCAGACTAATTTAAACATTATTAGTAAGTTTAAACCACTTTATTTCGTTAATTTGATTCGCAACTCGATTTTAAACACCGTTTTCTATACCTACCGAAACCATTACTGAATATTTAATTCGATAATTTTAATATGCCATAAACGAATGAGACAGAAAAATATGGGCAGAACATAAATCAATGTACAGTTGGTTAGATAAGTACATTCTCTTTTTACGTCGCTGGCAAAGGAAGGAAAAGTAAAACTGCAACTCCACATAGGCTCCGTGCATGAACTATAGGGGGCAGCATAGGAGCCGTCAGCTTTTCGGTGCGAGGCGTAAATGTGTCGTTTATGCTTCCGATCAAAGATATATGTAACTCCGTATAAGATAAATAAAGTCTAAGAAAAAAACGTGCCTCGGAAATCAAGAAAAAGTCATTCTCGAAAAGATGGCGCCATACCTTTGGCCTATTCTCGGCTAGATGGCGTCGACGACACCGTTTTATATTTATCAATTTTAACACATATCAGTAAAAGAACATGGGTCAGTATGGAACAATAAAAATTAAAAATCATTTATCCGTATATACATTTTGATTAATTTATACATTTTCAATATTATTTTAAGTTTTAATAGTGTGTCGATAGATGGCAGTAAATGTACCGTGATTACAAAATTTACCATGGCAATAGCCCTCTATACTATCTATTCTCTTTGCTTCCGATGTAGCCTTAGAGCATTTACAGGAGTCGCCTTTAAGAGCTTACCCCTCTGCCGAAAAACTTGCACAATTGTGCAAACTTTTGTATGGACTGACATGGCGATTTGTACGTTACATACAAATCATGTAGAAATAGCAATACATTTGACTTCCCCTCCCCCGCAAATATCGGCAGACTGTTTCGTAAAGAAAATGACAGCGATGACATCTCCAGTTACTAAATGCTCTAAGGATGTAGCCCATAAGATGACAGAACCTACTATGGACAAGGAAACGTACCGAAGAGAACGGTAGATGGTAGCACTTGCTTTGGCAATGTAGGTACATGTGCACATATGTTTCCGATTCAGACTACAAGATGGCAGACCCTCCAACGCGCACGGTCCCTCTCCAGGGACTCCAGGGGGCCAACCGAAAATGACAATCATACATCGACAAACGCCGATCGAACAGAAAAATGTGTTGGGATAGCTGTGTGATCATATCCAAACATTAATTCACTTACGATTGGCGTTTTTAACGATTGTCACTTGCCACAAGACGTTTTAACAAACCTTGCTTTACAGCATTCAATAAAACACTAGCATCTTTTTTCATCTGAGCTTAGGTACATATTATAATAGACTACTATTTCTCTAAATATGTAAACAAACTATTAGCGAGATAAAATTAATGGGAACAAAAGTGAAAACAATATATTTTACAGTAGGTACATATGGTCCTATTTTCCCGCACTAGTGCGTAAAATAGCACTTTTCGTGCGTACCTATGTCAAAAGTTTAAAGGGCCATATGTACTGTAAAACGTTGTACGATACACGTGCGAATAGGTAATTCGCAACTCGTGTCGATTTAAAACACTCCCTTCGGTCGTGTTTTAATTTATCGCCACTCGTGACGAATTTCCTCTCTTCCGCACTTGTATCGTAAATAACTATTTCATCACACTCGCTCAGTAAATGTGGAATTGCGCGGAGGTTTAGCGGGAGTTATAGAAAAAGCGTTCTCCCTAGGGAGTTATGAAGTTTCTAGTGCCATAGTTAACAGTTTTTTGTCTTTATACTAGGGATCTACCGACTAGTCGCCGACTAGTCGGGAAAGCCGACTATCCGGCCACATTTGTAGTCGGCGATTAGTCGGCGACTAGTCGGCAAAAATGGCCGATTAGTCGGCACTTTATTAGTGAAAGAAAAACAGGAAAAATAAATGAACAGTCAATATTTACCATATGTTTTATGTCTATTTTACTAAATTACCTATTCAGGGTGCATACGAAAACTTTTGTTCATGTAATTGACCGTTTGATCGTTATCTTATGTTATGTTGGTGGGCTGGTGTTTTCCTTTACAGGTCGATCTCAACTGATTCTCGTGTAATTTCATATGCAAGTTCGATAGTTAAATAATTTTAATATTATTCAGTTTTTGGTTTTCTTAATGGTGGAGCCATGGGGAACTATTAATGGTATTGCAAAATTTAGAGACTTAGATAGGGCACGTTGCTCGTAAAGACGCTGAACATAGGGGATAGGTTCTTAACTGGCGGCTACGTACGGGAAAGAGAGCCTTGGAAATACCTCCTACAAGCTGTAGGTACTGACAGTCTGCTCAGGATCACAAAATAAAAGAAAGACATAAATTGAACGAATATTCTTGTGATAGGTCTTTGAACCTGAGAACACCTTTTAGCCAAGCTAATATGATGAATAGCGCAACCAAAGGAGCAAAACTATTGTTTTTTACCTGAACTTATACGAAACTATGGATCTGGCCGACTAGCCGACTAGTCGGCCGACTAATCGTCCATTCGAGCGCCGAGTAGTCGGCTAGTCGGCTAGTCGGTCAAATCAATAGTCGGTACATCACTACTTTATACTTAATTTTTGTATCGCAAGTGTGATGAAAAACATTGTGTGTAACTCGGGGCGTAATAATATTGCAAACTATATAGAGTCTATAAATCGCTCCGGCAAGCCGTCGCGATATAACTTACTCTCGTTTGCAATATTCAACTTACGCCCCATGTTGCACAATGTACTATTATGTAACTACATACATACATGCTTTAGAACATGAATTTATTTCAGGACGAAATATTTTTTTCATCACACTTGCTCGGAAAAGATGTATTTACACGTAGGGCTTGCGGGCGGAAAATTGAATTTTTCGCCCTAGGGCGGAAATAGTACATTGTGTATTAAGGGCGGGAAATAAGAAATTACGAACGAGTGTCAATTTTAAGCCCGACGCGAAGCGAGGGCTTAAAATGTTCACGAGTTCGGAATTTCTTTACCGCCCGTGGCACACACAATGTTTTTCATCACACTTGTAAGGAAAAAAAGGAGAATTAATAAAAACAAACTTCTGTATAAAACACTTTTCCGCCCTAGGGCGGAAATTTCAATTTCCCGCCCGCAAGCCCTACGTGTAAATAAGTGTTTTTCATCACACTTGCTCGGAAAAGATTTTTTCCGCCCTAGGGCGAAAAATTCAATTTCCCGCCCGCAAGCCCTACGTGTAAATACATCTTTTCCGAGCAAGTGTGATGAAAAAATCTTTTCCGAGCAAGTGTGATGAAAAACACTTATTTACACGTAGGGCTTGCGGGCGGGAAATTGAAATTTTCGCCCTAGGGCGGAAAAGTGTTTTATACAGAAGTTTGTTTTTATTAATTCTCCTTTTTTTCCTTACAAGTGTGATGAAAAACATTGTGTGTGCCACGGGCGGTAAAGAAATTCCGAACTCGTGAACATTTTAAGCCCTCGCTTCGCGTCGGGCTTAAAATTGACACTCGTTCGTAATTTCTTATTTCCCGCCCTTAATACACAATGTACTATTTACTTACAAACACCACGAAGGTGAAGTTCCAGTAATAGACTTTCCTACTAAGTAGTCAAATCAGCTTCTTTTTTAGAACTGTCAAAACGATTTTCTAATATGGAATTCATATGAAAACGAGTACCTACCTATAGTCACGTCACGGTCAACTCACCAATTTTTTTATATTACCATCCGATTTATAAATAGAAATTGTGTTTAAAAATAACTGCTATCTATGTTTTTCTAATCATTATCTGGTGTTTTATTTCATGCACGGTGTGAAATAATTTATTTTAAGTAGAGGAAACTTCCCTATTGTTGGTTGAACCAAATATCCATATTTCCAATGTTGACTATACCAGCTAGACCTTATTTGTCCTAATTTGCTTGTAGAAATTAAAATTCGGTGCAAGCTCCCGTAGGAGCCGATTCCACACACGGGCCCCGCGCCGTTACTTAGAGTTACCTTCTTGCATTCTAATACTCAATTATCATCGCTGAAAGCGACAGAATATTTCTTATTACGCAGAAGTAGAAGGACGAGGTTTTGATGTAGGTAATTTTAGTTTATATTATAAGAAGACTAAATTGAAACCATGAAATTAGTAGATACAAATTGTGGAATCTGTTTTATCCTTTTAAAGCATAACAATTGGCTACTTTCCTACTAGACAAATCAGCTTCTTTTTTAGAACTGTCAAAACGATTTACTAATATGGATTTTATATGAAAACGAATATAGTGACGGCACGGTCAACTCACCTACTTCTTATGTATCAATCTGATTTATTAAATATAAATTGTGTTTTAAAATAACTGCTATCTATGTTTTTCTAATAATTATCTGGTGCTTTATTTTGTGCATGTTATGAAATAATTTATTTTAGGTAAGTAGAGGAAACATCCCAATTTAAAATATTTTACAAATCACAAACAAGATTAAACTGAAACATCTTAACGGCAGTAAGGTTACTTAATGTAAACCCGCATAGTTATTTACCTCTAAATACTTTTCCCTATATAAACAGCCGCCGTATGTGATACTTGAATAACTTGCTCCCATTACTAACTAGTTCATCGAAGTGAGTAGGTATCGAGGAGCCAATGTTATTGCTAAGGCAATGAGCATATCAATTAGAAGTCGGTATACACTTGCAGCTCTTTAGGTAATTTATTAGAACAAGTTTTTTTCTTTAAAAACACTGTTGGTACAATCTGCGTCAAAATTAACGGATCAGACTACGCGTAAAAAGTATCACATTCTCTAATACACAAAAATTTACATGTTTCTATAATTAGTCTGATACAGTTACTTTAGAACGCGAACTGTAGAGATATATCTAATCTGGGGGCATCGCCTTGCCCCAGCCAAGACGAGACAAAGGGCTTAGATACTATTGATACTGACGATATATACACATACACACCAAAACTCTAAGGGCCATTTGCACCATCCCACTAACCCGGGTTAACCGGTTAAACCTGGTTTACCTTGGTTACCAGTACAATTTGACACTGCTTTGACGGTTTAACAGGTTAACGCCGGGTTAGTGGGATGGTGCAAGTGGGGCTAAAGCGACGCAGGAAAAACACCCGCTGAGATGAAATGCATGCCGGAAGACTGATGGGCTAAAGTAACAACTAAGAAGCAATTGGTTCCCACAAAATATAATAATATTAATTGGATTTGATTTAAAAATAAGAAAAGACAATAAAGGAATAACGGTCTAGCGACTTTTCTGCTAATCACGTTATTCTTTTCTGATGATATTTTTCTGAAAAAGCTGAGCACCTCACTTAATATTATAAAGTAATTCTTCTGCAGACTGTAAGAAGTTTTATCTATTTGATAACTATTAAAATTTAAAGCTAATTGTGCATAAACCCTAATGAAGCAAGGCAAATGTCATTACCAAACCTGCCCAAGGCTGAGCGCCTCAGGAATGCTGGTGCACCAAAAGTCCGGTTTGAACACTCGTTGGTAACTTGGTACCTACTATAATGAGCGATGCAAAATCTTGCAATGGCGGGTCATACAACTGAACGGTAGGAATGGAAATATGTGGAAAATGTGGAATTCTAGATGCCCAGTGTACACATTAAAAAGCGTAGAGCAGATATCAAAGTTTAAGCAGATATTAAATTATATAGTTTCACGTCTACTTATCAACTCGTAATATGTATACACCTACATCGTGGTTTTGATGCCTGGCCTCTCCCTATGGTACGAGACTTTTAGATAAGATACCTCTTAGAAGGAGTTGATATAATTTTTTTGTCCGTCTTTAATAAAATAACAATCTGGTAAAAACTCAGGTGTCAATTCCCCGCTTGCGAGTGTGTGATGTGTTAGGATTGGGTATCTAGATGCACGATAGATATACATAAGTTAGGTACTATAATTGATTTGTTATACGTAACACATACCTGTATGTCATATTTTTTGGCTCTTGAAGCTCGCTAAAAGTTAATTGACAGTAGTGGACCCAGAAATTATGTTTTTTAACATTACCTTCGACCTCGCAGGCCCATCCTTTACATGCGAGTCAAACCAATTATTCCCAACATGAACTGGATGGTATTGAGCCGTGATGGATTCTGGACAGGCCGGCCTTTGCTGTTTTTGTCGAATGTAGATAACATTATTGCTATAATTAAGACGCAACGGCAGAAGGACGAGTTTGACCGATAATTATTCACATCACTACACCTTATAAAACAAAATCTCTCGCCGCGTGTGTCTGTCTGTCCTTCTTCCTCGCGATATCCCGGCATTTTGCCACGGCTCATTGGGAGCCTGGGGTCCGCTTGACAACTAATCCCAAGAATTGACGTAGGCACTAGTTTTTACGAAAGCGACTGCCATCTGACCTTTCTACCCAGAGGGGAAACTAGGCCTTATTGGGATTAGTCCGGTTTCCTCGCGATGTTTTCCTTCACCGAAAAGCAACTGGTAAATATCAAATGATATTTCGTACATAAGTTTCGAAAAACTCTTTGGTACGAGCCGGGGTTTGAACCCGCGACCTCCGGATTATAAATCGCCCGCAAGGCACCAGCGCTTTCCCCCCCGCGTGTGGCTGTCTGTATGTTCGCGATTAACTCAAAATCTACTTACTGAACGAATTTTCATGCGGTTTTCATCTATCAATAGAGTGATTCTTAAGGAAGGTTTAAGTGTATGATTGGTTAAGATTTTGTGTAAAGTGCAAAGCCGGGGCGGGTCGCTAGTATTTTATACTTTTATAAATGGCACTGGTAACTGGTTGGAAAAGTGGTAACTATATAAACCACCCAGTACTACAACTATGGTCTACAAGTTCAACACGTACCTAATTAAATAGGTAACAATACCAATCTTCTTTTTGGTGTTGTCCGAGTTTCTTTTTTGAAAATATTTTGCCTTGACCTGCCACATTATCCGAGTTATTTTTGGGCCATAGTTGGAAGCTTGGGTGGTTTTACTTATTAGTTGTACCTACCTACATCGTCAAAATAGTTCATAGGTACATAGACGACATCAAACGTTTCCTAAGGCTCTGTAATCTTTACAAGGATGATGACAGCAGGCAATATCAATAAGAGCATGCGCAAATTCTTGGATCTTTAGAAACCAACCAGAGAATACTATCAAATATTTTCGGTGTGTACGCCACACATATGCTCTTGTGGCACGGACGTGGACCGACTGGGACACCACGGATTATCTTGACAAAAAAGTGCAGGCCGTTTTTCGAGACATGCGTCGCTTAATGACATAGTCCGTCGGTCTCTTGCCACCATCAATGTGCCTGCTCTTCTTGAGCCGACTGGCATTATCAGAGATGATGGCAAGAGGCCCGATGGAGTGTCCTTAGTTCCTTAGAGCTTGGGACGGATGTTGGTGTGGGATGCTACCTGCGTAGACACACTGGCACCGTCCCACCTCCAACGGACTACTGTAAAAGCGGGCGGAGCGGCGGAAAGTGCCGAAATTCTAAAACGTAACAAATATAAGAGCCTCGGTAGAGAGTACCATTTTGTACCATTTGGTGTTGAAACTCTAGGTCCATGGGGTCCCAGCGCGCATAAGTTGTTCTCAGAAATCGCGAAGCGTCTGGTTGACGTAACTGGTGACCGAAGAGCTGGCGGCTACCTCGCACAACGTATCAGCATTGCGATACAGCGAGGAAATGCCGCCAGCATCCTTGGCATAATGCCTTAAGGGCCTATTTTAGATTTAAGCTAGTTATTAATTTCGTTTAGTAGTACCACTGTATATATATTGTATGTAAATAAATGATTTAACACCAGAGAATTACTATAATGAGAAAAATGGTCATAAATCATAGATAGAATCCTATGGCTTTGACTATGGCGTTTCTATGTACCTAAACACAGATTTGTGAGACGTAGGTTTGTATTAAGATTTTGAAAATATTATCTTGCTTTGATATTAATAACAGCATTGCGCACTTACACACATATATATTAGTGCTAGAGGCATGCACAGAGCTTTATATCAAATATTTATAAAACATATTTTAAAAAGCTGAATGCACCTCCGTGTTCCCGAGTCGTTGCTCCCGCGCACGCCACGCATACAGATCGGCGGCCATATTGCGAGACCAGCAAACCAGGAGGCCAATTCAAAATACTTCGACTGACATCATTTAGATATCATTTTGATGTCATAATATATGTTTGAATTGGCCTTTAGAGTAGATTCAAACATAGTCAAATATCAGCCATCAAATAACGCTCGAGTCGCACTTTAAAAACCAGGAAAGATGATTCAATACGAGAGAGTTCGTAAACTGCCTGAAGGTAGGTAGCATACACGACCTACTGTTGGATTCTTAAAGGACCCCGGGCCCCGCAGCAAACATAGGGAAAAAGTGGTTTCAGTTAAATCTCACGAAATTTTAGTATGATGTAATAGATTAAGTCTCCTGATTATTTTTTTATAAGGGTGCAACTCTCTAAGAAGTATACTTTCAGAAATAATCAGGTTTAATAATGTTCTATTTCTGTGATGCCTTTCCTAAAATCTATACATTGTGTCACTCGCTGACAGTTGCTGACACTGCATATATTTTGTATGAAACAACTAAATTGATTATTTTCTGAAAATATACTTCTGAGAGAGTAGGGCCCATAAAAAAAATCGACATCCATGAATCTACATCATACTAAAATGTCGTGAGATTTGACTGAAACCCGTTTTTCCCTATGTTTGCTGCGGGGTCCTTATGTTAAGGCCGCGGACTGGATATCTAATGCATTACGACTGCTTACGCAGTGCTCATCACCTATTATGGATATGACTAATACGAGCTTTGCGTCGGATGCAACTGCATATATTATTACACACACCTTTATTTCATTTGCATAAGACTCAATATGCTTTGGCGCCCAGCTTAGTCTACAAGACGAAAAGCAGATTAATTGACATCGACTTTAGACTTAGTACGCTTCAGATTAAGATTGTGTTTAAATTGCAGATATTAAGGGTTTGTTTTGATTTCAAAAATTAATTGGTAACGATTTTGAAACTTCATTCAGTAGGATGAGAGTTGAAATTTGACTGCAGTTTTGTGATTTATTGCACAGATGCTCTATTGTTGGTGAACAATGCAGGACGCCTACGATCACTTTCTGTTTTAATCACGCCCTTGTATCGTCTGATTTTATTATCGTTATAAAATCACTTAACTCATTATAAATTCTTTGAGACATTGATTAGACACACAGCTAATAAATAAGAATAATTGTCTGTTTGATATACAGTTGGCTTCAGAGGTAGGTAACTCCCCATACTCCCCCCCATACAAGTCAACTATTTACCTGTAGTGCTCACTGTTATCAAATCTTATTCTCTTGTACTCCTTCACCTTAAGCGCATTTTTAACTGCAGCCTTAAAAAAAGAGGAGATTATATTAAATAGGTACTCTATAATTGACATCCACCGGACATGAATCATAGACATCCGCCGGACAGCGTTCAAATCATTCATAATTCATAAGTTTAGCGAGTCTTCCTAAACAAATATATTATATGTAATTATACAAATAGTAACAAGACGAGGCCACCGGATTATCGAATGCAGTTTTCACTGCAACTGGATTCATTGCCGGTGATATCATACCTAGATACCTACCGCTTCATTTCACCAACTCGTATCCAACTTAGGTACTTATGCAGTTGAAAAATGATCCTTAAATGGTGATAGTTACGTTCCAATTTTAATTGAGCACCACACGGATTTACAATCTTGCTACGATAAACAGTCGATACGCTGAAATCAGCCTTGAAGTGAACAGCGTACCTACACTGCCTCACATATAACAGTTTTCACCTTTATTAGAAAGTAGTAAGGTTTCCTTTTCATAAATGGGTGCCCGTAATTGGGTCCTTAAGCACTTAGGTAAGATAGCTAGGAAGACAATTGGTCAGCGGGCAAGAATGTAGTCAATTAGAGCATGAACTTAATGACATGACGTGGTTGACAATTAATTACGTCGCAGGGTGTTTAAATTTGCATGAGCACTTGCACAGGTTAGCTAAGCGTGTATGTAGGTAATTCAGACGAAATCGTGTGACATTAAACCGATTAAAGGATGACTCACGTTAGACCGGGCCGTGTCCGGGCCGGAGCTTCCGGCGCATCGTTTTTATGGAAAGCATCACGTGATCACCTGTCATGTCATAGAAAAGTAAGCCCCGGAAGCTCCGGCCCGGACACGGCCCGGTCTAACGTGAGTCATCTTTAAAGGACGGTACCTACCTACAATACCTACTAAGATTCAGCTTGACAGAAGAGAAGATGGAGCGAGAACAGGCCCCGTAGACAACATGCCAATCGCTAACGCTCCGTAGCGAACGAAACGCAACTGTCACTGACACACTAATATGGAAGAGTGATAGAGAGACAAGCGATTCGATGGCGAAGCGCAAGCGATTCGCACCTTGGCTAGGCCAGCTGAATCGATACTGAATGGTAATTTTGGAAAACTTTAATGACTTTTCAGACAACGATGTAAGTTATAATAATAAAAAAAATACTGAATATAATAGAATATTCTAAAAGTCACATCATAATGGATTTTGACAATTCTGCGATTGCTGATTCAACAAGTAAATATGTATTGATGCTACCTACTGTCCTTACTTATTGACCCGGAAATGTACAGAAAATTATAAGTGTCAGGTGTCAATTTAACTGTCGGCGTGATGCCACAAAATTCCAAGATGTCAATTAAACATTTTGCTTAACAATTACGCAACAATTAAGTATATAGTCATTGTAGTCATAAACTTGCATGATAAGTAAGTATAGTTCATTTTTTACAGCATTATAAAAAAGCTAAACAATCTTGACATGTATTTTTATTGAATAACACTGTTGAAAAATAAGTTACGGCAAATATTTACATATATATGAATAAATACGATTATTTACATTACCTATTCTGCTTTCAGAAGTAATAGTTACTGATTTTTAAAAAGCGTTTTTCAATTAAAAGACATGTCTAGATCGCGTCTTTTTCTAATGCTAAAAAAACGAACATAGTAAATAATGACAAACACATGACACAGCTTATACGGATCCGGAGAAGTAAGTAGATTTAAAAGACGCAACCGACACAAAAAATAAAAGCTTGTAACAAACAAACACGTTTTCCAATGTTGAATACGTTTATAAGATGTAAATGGAGGTCCTCAGAGCTTAATGATTTCATCTTTTGATCGTGCCTCACAATGAGAGGAGGATTGAAATGTAGTTTGTGCAACACCGCATTGTTACTCTGTGAGTCTAGCAAACGTAGGTACGCTTACTTTTAGCGCGAGTAAAATGATATTATAGTGATTCATACATTTAGTAAGAAGGTTGCTTAGGTGGTATTGTAAGACGTTTGATACCTTTGAGAGCAAAACCAAACAGCTGGCTTTTTGTGCAAATTACCAAAAACTGTTATAACCTACCTAGACAAACAAACATCATATATAATATAATATTTAAAAAAAAACGTGAATCCAAAACATGATACGGGTACTTGGTAGGTACATAGAACAGTTAGATTAGGTAATAAACTTAAACTCTTACTAGGGATATAGGGATCTAGACCTAGAGTGAATACCTTGGACTTTTTTCGAACTAGGTAACTCTAAAATTTCAGTTGAAATGTACGAATAAATACATAAAAATAAAATTCAAGAAAAAAAATTTACTAAAGATTAGATATAGGTAAACGTACTAGTGCTCGACATGCTAATGCCCAATAGATGACACCTTGCTGTGCCCTCTATTGACAATGACTTAAGTTTCAAGATGACATGTACTGGGACCGCGTCGAGCACCAGTACGTTTACCTTATGCAGGGACCACTAAATTTTCCTTAAATGTGAGAACCAGCAATTTACAGTTAAAACAGTGACTAATACTTTAATCATGAAGACGGATGCATTTCGCACTTCGAATTGCATTCTTGGGTGCGATTGTTCAAGGTTACGGGACTTCCTCGTTGAAGCAATGCTGTCGCTATTTTATTTAATTTTTCTGTATTAAGGGATTTTGCTGTATCAGAGTAGGGGTTGTAGCACCAGCATGGCATCAGAAAGTTCCGAAACTCTCTATAATACTACTTATGTATAACCTAAATTTACCTAATAACTTTATTAGGTAAATTTAGCTTCTTATACTTCCATGAAACAAATAAAATGATTGATGAATGAATGATTGAATGAAATGGAATGGAAGGATAGAAGTACGATAAGAGTTCGACGCGTCTCAATAAATGTAATTTCTATGAATACTTTTCCTATAGGACCTAATCAACCAATTCTTTCACAAGGATGCTAGTGATTTTGTAACGCGAAAGCCCATCTCCAAAAAGTTCAACAGTTAAAAACAATCATAACACCTCTACAGCTATCAACTTACGCAACGCTTACGCAAAGGTCTTTGCATACCGTCTAAGAGCTTTCTCGTCAAACATCGATCTGGGGTCATTCGAATTGCTTCAACCAGTATAAGATGACTCTCAGATTAAGCATTCGTTTACGGATCTTGAGGTAAAGATACACGGGTTAGCGGGAGAACTCACTTGCGCTATCATGAGAATACACGACCAGCGGATCTAACATGGATGCGCTTTTCTCGTCTGTCATAGTTTCTGTCGCATTCTAAATAGTATGTTGCGAGCGACATATGACGCGATAGACGATAAAACTGCAACCATCATATCCATCCAGATCGCGCATAGCACCCGAAGCCGCACGCTTTTGTTTCGAACGTTCCGCCATACCGATGGTGCCGTGAAATCGACATAGTATCTTTGTCACACGACAAATCGTAGAATGACTTAAGATTACTAGACCTACGAACGCATATGCCTTGTCGGTTTATGCTAGTATTATTGTTATGTTTGTGACGAATCACGAGAGACGTAACCGCGTTGCTTTACCGTTATAGATTGTTGTGTCTGACGAGGTTTTGACTGCATTCAGTGTTTGGTTTATTGGTATAATAATAGATATGACACACGGCTGATAACAGTACAGTAATTGTCATGTTAAAACTCGCACAATGAGGTAATTTTTGCAAGCTTAACATAGAATTCGTATGTTAGTCTTATTGTGTTAGTCTTAACGACTCACACACTTCAGGGGAACATATTACACTATATAAATAAAATACTGTTACTGTTTAATTATTTGCTTAAGACTATAGGTATGATAAGTCTACTACTATAGGTAAATATATAATGAGTAAAACTAAACGAAGGGAAATTAAAAGAAACATAACCCTCTAAAAATATATTTAATTTATCATTAATAATTACCTATGAGTATATATTATAAGCTAGACGTCCGAGTGCTCGTCACTGCCCAGTATTACAGGCATGGAATTGAATTGGTGAGCCATTAAGTGTTCAAGCTAATTGGTTGTCAATACTATAGGACAGGGGTCTCCAAACTTTTTTACCTGAGGGCCTCAGAATTTTCGCGCGGGCCACGGAACACAGCATTTCGGCGCCGGTTGAGGGGGGGTGTATCTGGTTGCTGCTGTTAGGGCTGTGAACACCTGGTGCCTGGCTCCCGCGGGCCGGATTGGACCGCTGTCGGCGGGCCGGATTGGAACGCTTCGCGGGCCGGATTTGGCCCGCGGGCCGGGGTTTGGAGAGCCCTGCTATAGGATATGAAATGTCCAATGTAGAGTTAACCCTAAATGGACCAACAATTAAAGTCCGTGGCTGTAAATGTCATTGTCAATAGAGGTGACAACAGAGTCCGGATTGCGGGGGGACTTTGTGCATGTCGGGGTTTTTTAGAAACCTTTTGTAACTAACCACTACAAGCAATGTAAAAGTTTGTAGTTGATCAGGCGAATGGGAAGATTATTTCATTTCATTTTTATTTATTTCTGGCAACCAGGGTGTTTGCAGCAAGTTCATTATACTATATTTTACCAGTACACATACAGCTACAGTATATCGGGGGGGGGGCTATATACATAGGGGGCTTAGGCCCACGAAGGGCTTAGAAATACGGCCCGATTCAATCAATGATTATAAGAAGTCACAGCGGTAGGTACATACGATACCGATCTGTCAGTGTCAAAAGTGACGTTTTTTGGTTGTAATGTCACTTTTAACACTGACAGATCAGTATCGTATCGCTGTGAATTCTTATAAGCATTATTTGAATCGGGCCGATAATAGGAAAAACTGTGGTAATGGTAAATATTCCATTATGTTCATATGACAAACCTAGTTATCAGGGATGTTGCGAACATCCGCATCCGCAACCGTGGAACTTCCGCATTATTTTCAACATCCGCATCCGCATCCGCATAAAATCTATGCGGAGCTTATGTGGATGCGGATGTCGAACAAGTCGGTACAGGAACGTCTTAGCGGCGGCGTAAGTGCTAGGTAATTTCGTCATTACCTATAACGAAATCGTCTACCTCCATAAAAGTCGGCCAAGTTACTGTTTATTAAATATAACGCACCTATATTCTTGCTCAAATACTAAACGATTCGTTTTTTTTAATAAAAAAATACTAAAAATGTAATATATGACATTTTCTAAGTACCTAATCTTGACATCCGCGTCCGCATCCGCGGTTGTGAGCCTTTAAATATCCGCATCCGCGTCCGCGGATGTCAAAAAATCTGCATCCGCAACATCCCTCCTAGTTATATAGCGCTTCAAAATATGCATGCAAGACAAACATTGCGATTATTTCTGGTAAAAGAATACAGGAGCTATTACCTAATATTGTAAACGCCGCATTGTTCGGATCAGACACCCACAGCATAATGACGAGACAATTATTCAAAGTTAACAGGGAAAGTGCTATATTTGCACATATCTGCTTGACGTAGAATTTATATACCTACTGCATTAAAATTAGAATGGTTGCAAAAAATTGGAAGTCTGATTAAATATAGTACGAGTAGTAGTACGAGATAAATTATGAATTATGAATTATGAGTGTCGTAATATTTCGACACTTTCAAGGGAATCAAAATTCCTAGGGTACTTCCCGTTGACGTAGAACTATGAAATTTGGCAATATCGTCTTACACTACAAGTACCTACAGGTAAAAATATGAAAACTAGGTAAAAAATATAAAAAATAATTAAATTTGTACGAAACACTCGGTGGGCGAGACCGACTTGCATTTGTCCGGTTGCAATAATTAGCACTACTTTGCACGAACACGTTTAGGTGCATTATCCTTAAAAGGGTTTGTTTTCGCTGTTTTGAACGGAAGTAACTGATCGGACAACAGATTGGAATTCGAGGCGAGCGATTAAGTCGACCACAGGTAAATAGCAACCAGCACAAATCTGTAGGTACGTAGGTACTTTACGTGATGTAGGCACGACATAAGACAGAATGCTAATGTGATAGTTCAAAAAACATAAGTCATGGAGATGCACTAGTACGGCAATAATCGATAAGTCGAGCAAAATAAGACAAAATCCTCGACCCGTTAAGACAAAATTCTCGTTACCATAAAATCTGTTCTCCTTGTACTAGGTACCTAGTAGGTATTTATGATCACGACTGAGTTAACCTAACCTATTTCACGCAAAAACTACCAAACTGCTTTGGATGAGATTTAAGACACGTTTAGTTTTTCTTCCTCCGTTTAGTCTTTCCCTTAAAGTTAGTACGGGAGGACTGAGTAGTGTTTTTTTGTCACTTACATTTTTATATAAACCATGGACAAAAACTCGTTGAGATGAATTTTTTGGCGTTTTCAAAATATTCCTACTATCGAGGTTCTGCCGTAAGACAGCAGCAGAGTGATGCAATACGTATTGGAATTCAGAGGGGCTGGTGGGTCGCGCTACATAACGCTTCGAGCGATAACATCAGACCCACGGAAATCTACGAAAGTTTTCGATTATCTCTCGAATTTTCGTGAATAGTAAAGGGGCCCACTGATTAGCAGTCCGCCGGATGGTATCGGCCTGTCAATTGTTCGGAACTGTCAAAATTTTGTTCTAACTGACAGGCCGATATCGTCCGGCGGACTGTTAATCCGTGGGCCCCTTAAGGTCCATCGTCGCTTGGACTATTGATACCCAAGAAGTACCTACCTACCGTACCTCTACGTACATGCTATCCGTCGTTTATTAGACTCCAGTGTACCACTCTGTCGAACTCCTAACATTACCGATCATGTATCGTTAAATCTTTCAACCTTTATTTATTAATAGCGAAATTGGAATATGTAGACCGTTAGTAAATAAAAAACGAAGGTACGAATTAATTTTGTAGTTAAATAGAACTGTCCGTCATCCATTTTGTAGATATACATATTTTTAAAGGAAAACCATCTAGTTAAGGAATAATTTCATGGTATGTAAACCTAAAAATAATCTTGCGTATACAAGTAAGTAAATCTTTACTGATCACTTTTAAGGTTATTGCTAGAAAGTTAACAGTTCAAATGCTATTGAGGTCGGTGACCGAGTCACAAGTTAATGTCTCTACGCTTCGTACATAACGCGTTACAGCACAGTAACTACAATTGTATTTACTTCTGTACTCCTAGTGTAAATTTAATTCGATAGCGCAACGTGACGTACGAGTTTGCGTTAAGTGTAATTTTGTATGGGATTTTGAGCTTCCAAACGTCCCGCTTGGCGCGCTGTTCAAAATCCCATACAAAACAAGACTTAACTCAAATGCGAACTCTCGTCACGCTGTCGAATGCAATTTACACTAGGGTTCAGAATATGAAGTTAAACATTTAACTTCAATTAACTATATACCTGAAATGTGTAGCTAATGCAACTTTTCTAACGACTCAATTCGCGTGGCAATAATGGTTTAATAATGACAGCTTGGCTCAATTGGCTAAGTTGTTCACGATGGCAGATTTTTTTGTAGTACTTTCGTATTTTTATTTGCATGTTAGTTACCTCAGACTTCAAACATCATTTGCGAGCAAATAAAAAATGTATAATATTTTATTATTTTTATTTCACTTTTCTTATTTGAGTCTCAAGTGTTGAAAACTTTTATTCCGCCTGTAAAGGTGCAGCGTTATGATGCGCATCTAGTGTCCATTTAAAGTACTATACTGTCAGTCTTCAGTCGTGTTTTAATTTAAATAAAATTTTCAATCCGGAGGTCGCGGGTTCAAATCCTGGTTCGTACCAATGAGTTTTTCGTAACTTAGGTACGAAATATCATTTGATATTTTACCACTAGCTTTTCGGTGAAGGAAAACATCTTGAGGAAACCTGCATACATCTGCGAAGACATTCAAAGGTATATGTGAAGTCCCCAGTCCGCATTGGGCTAGCGTGGAGACTATAGCCCAAGCCCTCTCGCGCATGAGAGGAGGCCTGTGCTCAGCAGTGGGACGTTTATAGGCTGAAATTATTATTATTATTTATTATAAATTTTTCAATGTCAATTACGGCGGATGTGTGCGGTGAGACAGAATAATATTATGCCGTCTGACATTTTGAAAGCTAATTACTGAGAAAACAAATCTATTTATACAAGCTATAATTATCATAACCTCACCTTGCAAATCTAGACTACAAGATTACGAATAAATTAAACTATTGATATTAAGAGCAGAGATGATTAACCTTAAATTAAAAAGTAAAAAATCAGATTCATCTATAACGACCCTGACTTTTAATAGCGGGCGGAAAGATCATAATGATTACTACTCAGTTTTATAAGCATAATATCACCATTAATAGAATACCTACATTTACTAGACTGGAGACTGAATATTGTCAGCTGGATGTACTTCTGAATGTGTTACGCTGCCGCTGGCTAAATGCCTTTAGGGGCCTAGACTAAATGACAATCGCCAAACGAAAAGGAAAAACCGGTTAAGTGCGAATCGGATTCACGCACGAAGGGTTCCGTACCATTACGCAAAAAAGTCACGTTTATTTTATGGGAGCCCTTCTTAAATATTTATTTTATTTTGTTTTAGCATTTGTTGTTATAGCGGCAACAGAAATACAGTGAAACCTGAATAAGTGAGACTTCAAGGGACGAGCAAATTTGTCTCACTTAAAGAGGTATTCCACTTACCCAGGCTCTCAGTTAGCCAGGTACAAATAAAATTCTGTCTCATTTACAGAGGGTCCCATTAATAGAGGGTGAGAATAGAGGATATTTCAGTTATAGAGGTGATTAATAAGGTATTTTGTAAACATGATGTATTATCTTTAAAAATAAATAAGATACAATAATCCTTCTCCCTAAATATTTTTTTGAGTCTGTTTAAATTTTTATACGAATTTATTTTGAATGATTCTACAAAGGATAGATTTTGTTCAATACAATTTGATACGGACTTCATTGCGTCTTAAAACTTAATTAAATGAAAATTATTTTCTGTTTATTTGTGTTACTTATCAATATTTTAGCTTTCGTTCCGATAGTTTTAACTACTTAAACTAACTAAATGAAACTTGAAGTCGTTTAGACACAATTAAGCAAATGCGGAATTTGTGGATAGACTAAGATTTAGTAAGAATACGGAAATTTATCAATAAAGTCAAAGTTAGAGAGGTCATAGATTGACGTTATCTCAGATACAGAGGTAAATTCCTATAAAATTCTAAAAAAACAATTAAGAAAATGTAGTCTTATAAATATTTTCTCAGTAACAGAGGTAAAATACACTCTCTGTCTCAATTATAGAGGTAAATGTGACTATAATATCACAACAACTAATCCCAGTTATAGAGGTTCGTTTTCTCTCACTAACAGAGGTAATTCAGTGTTAAAGTGTCGGGACCGCGCCATTTGTCCCAGCTATAGAGGTTTCCCACTTATCCAGGTCCCACTTAACCAAGTTTCACTGTACATCATCTGTGAAAATTTCAACTGTCTAGCTATCACAGTTCATTATGATAGGAAAACTGTAAAAGTCCTCTCCGGCCGTGTGGTCCGCTTTTCACTCGGTCTATATAAAATATCCACTACACCACAAACATTCCTAATAATGCCAACGTAACTCTGTCTATCTGTCTGTCTGTTACCTCTACATGTTTCAACCGCTGAACCGATTTGGTATAGAGATAGTTTGAATCCCGAGGAAGGACATAGGATAGTTTTTATCATCATCATCCGATGATTCCCACGCAGACGAAGGCGAAGTCAGAAGCTAGATAATTACTAGCATAAACTGTTAAAATCATAACTCTTCCTTCCTTTTCCACAGTCGTCCGAAAATTATACATTGAAAGTAAGGCATAATCTATGTTAAGTCGTATGCTAATTTTATCTCTAGCATTCGAATAAATTGCGAGGATAGCTGCTCAAGAATCGCAAATTGATGGGTGCCGAAAGTTCAAAAGCATAGGTCATGCCTCGACATTTAATTATCTAATCCTGTCGTTGGTATTTGTATGTATTTGACACGGTATATTATTTTTTGTGTTGCGAAAGGCAGACGTTCGGCATAAGTAGGTAATACCGCAGTAATTATAATCTTAGGTATATTACTCAATAAAATACGTTACAAAATTAATGAAGGAAAAAATATATTTACTTTTAGATCTTGTTGGGACAATGAAAAGATCGATTTTGATTAAATATAATATTAAATAATATTATTAAATATCAATATTTGATTAAATAGTGTAAGATGACGAAGTACGATGAGATGATGATAGTAGAGTGAACCTGAATAATTTGGACTTAACTTAGGCCGCATCTGTACTTGTAGCGGCGTACATAAAATATTTTTGAAAAAAGCTCCTATTTGGGCTGATTTTACACTTTTCGTAAACTTTTCATAATTTTCACAAAGCATATGCAGCAGGAGCATTCTACGGGCTGTCCCGTACAAACGCATTTTTAACCAACTTCAATTTCATAGAAGGAGGAGGTTCTGTATTCGGTTGTGGCTGTTTTTTTTTATGTATGTTCACCGATTACTCTGAGACCCGTGGGCCAATTTGACTAATTCTTTTCTTGTTCATTAAAAGGTACTTCCAAGGTGGACCCACATAAATTTGGTGCTGTTCTGATGATGGGATCCATGAGGAATTGAGGGAACTCCTAAATTTTTAAATGCACATGTATGGTAATTTGGGTGTTTTCTTAAGCAACTCGAGCATTTTCTCTCGAATACCACCAATTTGATGAAGTTGACCTGATGATGATGATTGTTTTGATGATAATCATGACGATATCTTAAAATGTAGGACGTTCAGCGATTACTTCAAGACCCGTGGTCCGATTTGAGCAATTATTTTTTTGTTTGAAGGGAACTACCTCCAAGGAGGTCCCACATTAATCTGGTGCTGTTCTGATGATGGGATCCATTAAGAATTGAGGAAACTCCTCAATTTTTAAAGGCACATGTATGGTGATTTGGGTATTGTCTTAAGCAAATCAAGCATTTCCTCTTACAAACCACTAATTTGATGGAGTGGACCTGATTATGATGATTGCTGATGATAATGATTATGATTTTATAAATGTAGATTACTCCAGAACCCGTGGTCCGATTTTAGTAATTCTTTTTTTGTTTGAACGAAGTTACCTCCAAGGTGTCCCCATAATATTGTTGGTTCTAATCTGATGACGGAGTTCATAAGGAAATGAGGGAACTCCTCAATTTTTAAAGGCTTGAGTATGGCGACATCGTTGTTTTCTATAGTAACTCAAGCATTTCCTCCCGAAAATCACCAATTTGATGAAGTTCAACTGTAGCCTTACCACGAGTTTGACACTACATATTCGCTAACGTCTTCGTAACTTACTTTCTATACATCTCGCTCGCACTAATAGGATGCCAGTACGAGCGAGACGCATAGAAAGTAAGTTATGCACACGCTAGCGAATATGTCAGTGTTAGACTTATGGTAAGGCTACTGAGGACTCGGGAAATGGCGGTAGAAGGGTTGGTGGTTCAGGCTTCAGGGTCGAGGGGTTCCGTGATCAGGGGTTGATGTGCTGTGAGGTTGAGTGATCGGGGGGTTGAGGGATTGAGTCAGTGACGGAGACTCACGGGGCGGAGGATGGATTTTGTGTTTGTGCAGTGACAGGAATGATTTCGAATTTAGTGATACGCATTATTATGCTTTTCATTCATGCGTCACGCGTCACTCATAAGCTTTTAACAATGCCTTAAAAATAAAAACTTACAAAAAAAAAGGAAACCGACTTCAAAAAGGATAAAATAAAATATTATCCGTTTTTAAGTATATGCGTTACCAACTGATATGTTTGAAGTCGGTGCCAAGACAAATATTAATAATACCGGTCAAAAGTAATCAGCTTTATGTCTATAAATCATATTACAACTGTACTAATATTATAATGGTGAAAGTAATTCTGTCTGTCTCTTTGTCACCTTTTCGGCTAAACAACTGCCATGTTAACTGGTGAAATTTGCGATGCAGGTAAAAAGTTAAAGCCCTGTAGATGGTCCTTGAATTGTTTTATATTTTGAAATCAGTTCTCTGGATAAGAGACGGGAAATAACTGTCCCAATCCCCTACCTGAGTACTTACTATGGCCAGTTCGAAATTTAGTAAAAATTGCTCTTTAAAAAACATGTCGGCAATCGCATTAGTTTTATACTAGTACGGACAAACATGGTACGAACTCCGCCAAGGTGAATTGACAGTCTTAGGTATCTACAGAAAGTATGATCATTGCTGTCGTGTAAGGCAATCCAACGTAGGTACATACATATACCCACATTCTTATCAAATCACCCTAGAAAATCATTGGTATCCTTCAAATTTGTCTTGGCACCGATTTCAAACATATCAGTTGGTAACGCATATACTTAAAAACGGATAATATTTTATTTTATCCTTTTTGAAGTAGGTTTTCTTTTTTTTTGTAAAAGTTTTTATATTTCCTGTGTTGGGACTTTTTTTCGGCATTTAAAGCAGGCGATTATTTTTCTGTGCATATTTATTTTTTGACCACTTGTCATAGAAAAGGAAACTGAATAGTCATATAAAGGAATTTCATGGAATGCTCCAGCAATGCTGCATTGCTATGATAATGGTAAGGTTGTGGCGCTAATGCGTACGATGTGTCAATTGTCTTGATACTATTATACTAGTTGATGGTGCTCAGAGCATAAAAAGGTCAACCACGGCGTTGCATGAACAAGAGATTTCCTTTGGCAGGATTGGTCCTTAGGACCCAAGGATGGATTTAAGAAGTGGAGCCACCCAGATTTTGGATGCAGGTGGGGGGTGGGGGGGTTTTTAAGCGTCTGCGACGTCTGAGGTTATAATTATTTAAGTTTAGGTTCTAAGACAATTTTAGTATCATTTTCGACTAAATCAAAGATGTAGATATAGATTTAATCCAAATCGGTTCAGCGTTTATTGATTTCCCATACAATCCTACACCTTACCTTTCATTTTTAAGGGATTATTTTTGGAATAAAAACTATCCTATGTTCTTCCCCGGGACTTAAACTATCTCTATACCAAATTTTATCTAATTCGGTTCAGCGGTTATTGAATCCCCATACAAATTTCCACCTCCCTTTTTACACCCTTTAGGGATTATTTTTGAGATTAAAACTATTCTATGTTCTTCCCTGAGACTCAAACCATCTCTATACCAATTTCAACTAAATTGGTTCAGCAGTTTGAGCGTGAAGAGGAATAAAAAAAAGTATTTTATTCATATTTTATGTGTTTTTACTTCGGAATGGTGCCGTAATGATATCATAAATGAATTTGGCATCCCCGATTTGTACAAAAACGATACCAAACTTGGCCTAGTAACTAAAATGATATAGATATCAAGATAAAGTTGAGAGCCCCCCCCCCCCTAAAAATTAACATCAAAAATCTCGGTGGCTCCACTTCTTAAATCCATCCTTGGGTCCTAAGGACCAATCCTGCCAAAGGAAATCTTTTGTTCATGCAACGCCGTCGTTAAGGGCTTCCACCCTCGACTATACGTAAGTAATGACGGATTGAGAATGATGTCTTCCATCATCGGTGAGATCACCAGTAGGAGTGAAGTTGCAACAGTAATGCTGCTGCTGTTGTTATCCGAATACTAGGTACTATTATTAGGTACCTATTACTCTTAAACGTAACAGCTTATAATATAATAATAGGTCAGCATTACGAATCGCCTCACACTCGCTTCCGTTAGATCGGACACTATTGCCCATCGGGACTGCACAGTGGGTCGCGTAACCGGGCCAAGCCGAGTATGGTCCGTGGCATATTTTGGTGCAACTATCCAGTTCAATTGTTTCGATTTCCGCTGAGAAGAATAGGCGTTTGGCTTTCTGCCCTACTAATCAAGCTGAGCGACAATTTTATCTACTCGTATCTATCCTCATATTTTCTACCTAGTTATACCTACTTGACTTTAAGAAAAAAATAGGTTCAAGTAATTTATATTTTTTACAACGCTATTACTGGCCTAAATTCGATAGGTAGCACTTTGTTTTTTTAACAAGGGAGCAAAGTTGGTGTTGGTGTGATTGTTGTTCTGAATAAACCATAGATTCTCTAACAAAATTACATATATGCGTGTTAGAACTCCGTAAAATTTTCAGGGCATCTGAAGACTGGAAAGGCAAGGGGTGCGAGCAACTTTAATAGGTACTTCGTCTCGTGTAGATACTTACAACTTTTAGTGTCAATAGCAATACCATTAGTTTTCTGTTTTTGGAGTACCTACCTACCTAGGTACTACTAGTAGTAAATAGTACTTACAGAATGTGTTTGTATTGAATGATTTGACACAAATAGGTATAGGTAATTGTATTCTAGTGAGTAGCTAGCATCAAGGACGACTCACGTTAGACCGGGCCGTGTCCGGGCCGGAACTTCGGGCGCATCGTTTTCTATGGAAAGCATCACTTGATCGCCTGTCATGACATAGCCTGACACGGCCCGGTCTAGCGTCAGTCTTTAATATTAAAGAAAATAAAACCCGTTGAAGAAACACACTTCTTATGCGTGAACTCCAGCGTCGCAAGGACCTTTTACCGATGCACATAAGAAATACAATTCGCATCGGTGACACAATAGGATAGGTTTCGAGAAATAGACCTCGCTGGCGTGTGAGCTGCCTTTTAAACAGTTTGCCAATAAAGCGCAATGATGCAGGTGCAGGGACCGTGTTTCGAAATGAAAATTAAATAACTAGGTAAGTACTTACTAGGTTATAAAACTGAAAACTCATCGCAAAAAGGCACTTAGGTTTATCGAATCTTAAACTATCGCACTAGGTCCATATGGACCCTACCATACCATACCATACCATACCATAGCATACCATACCATACCATACCAAGCTGTTATGCATGCAGCGGCCACACCCCGGTAAACCGCGTCGGTTCGCGGGCTAAACTAGTGAGGGGAGCCTGCCTTAGGTAGGTTAAGCAGTGGAACCCTCCCGCTTCTAATGCATAAAGTTTATCCCGGCGGGGAAGGCAACTCAACGCAGATATGCATTCGAGCTTGGCGGACCCGGCGGGATAACAAGGCAATGTGGATGGCCTAGGGCTAATAATAGAGGGCATATAGGTATCATCGGCCAGACACCCCATACAACCATTTCCAGTCGCCGTTACGACGCGGTGTTGACACATCTTGTGTCGACACCGTCTGTTTCGGTCACAATTCCAGTCGCAGAGTCGTCGCCGTGTCGATACAGTTACCAGAAATGGGGAAGGGTCGACACATGACACAAAGTGACATAAAGTGTGATCGCCGTGTGCACACATTGTTTCGGGTTTGCGACTACTTTATGCCAAAATCATTCGTTCATTCGTTCATTTTGTTCCTGTCAAATGGAAACTGTCAGATGGAAAAATACTTAAATTAAAATAAGTGACATTAATACGCCATCTCTAAAACGGATTACAAGACGTAATTATATATTGTTTGCATTTATATTACAATATGACTTAAATTATTATGGGGAATTAATCTGCTCGAGTGATTTGATAAACTAAGTGTAATATAATCAACGCGCCACCACATTGTTTTAGTTTAGCCGGAAATGAAATTGTTTACTTCTCAGTGCCTGTGTTCATAACTATATTATTTGAAGCATTTTTAGTACTTCGATGCGTATACTATACTTAAATAACAGAAATAACGCTTTACATACTACGAAACTTGTTAATTATGATGTATAATAAATATGGTTTAAGGCTGAGAAATATTGCAGTCACAAAGTAGTTGCAATGTTTCGACTT
This sequence comes from Cydia splendana, assembly GCF_910591565.1. Lineage (NCBI taxonomy): Eukaryota > Metazoa > Arthropoda > Insecta > Lepidoptera > Tortricidae > Cydia > Cydia splendana. The sequence goes on along the minus strand of NC_085987.1, from coordinate 6,492,953 downwards.
TGTTTCGACTCTGTGTTGACACATGACACGCGCTGTCAAAAGTAATAACAAAGTTACTGGTATGTTACTGGATTTGCAAAATGGCTCCTTGTGTTGATTTGTTTTCAGATATTCTCAAAGTGTAAAAATGCCGTGGTCAGAGATGGGCATTAATCGATTAACTGTTTATTCGACTAATAAATGGAATAAAAAAAGTTAATTCTCAAATTTTAATCGCGATTAGTTTAGTCGACCTAACATAGATTGAAATTGAATTAATCTGAATATTAATCGAATAAATTATCGATTAAATCTCGATTGAAAGTTGACAGGGGGCCATTTTTGTACGTAAAAATAATAGAAATGTCTTGCATGCAGATGGTAGCAAAACACTTTGTCATAAAAGTCGAGATGGGTGTCGATATATAGGTTTTAGGGAGTGCCGATTTCGAAAATAATGACCATTTTGGAATCCGAAATGGCGGCCATGCACTGTGTCATAAAAGTCGTCATGGATGTCGTTTTATACGTTTTAGGGGGCCCCAATTTTGAAAATGATGACCATTTTGGAATCCAAAATGGCGGCCATGCACTATGCCATAAAAGTCGTCATGGGTGTCGTTTTATAGGTTTTAGGGGGCGCAGATTTCGAAAATGATAACCATTTTGGATTCCAAGATGGCGGCCATGCACTATGTCATAAAAGTCGTCATGTATGTCGTTTTATAGGTTTTAGGGGGCCCCGCTTTCGAAAATGATGACCATTTTGGAATCCAAAATGGCGGCCATGCACTATGTCATAAAAGTCGTCATGGGTGTCGTTTTATAGGTTTTAGGGGGCGCAGATTTCGAAAATGATAACATTTTCAATTTAAAAATGGCGGCAATGCACTATGTCATAAAAGTCGTCATGGATATCGTTTTATAGGTTTTAGGGGGCGCAGATTTCGAAAATGTTGACTATTTTGGATTCCAAGATGGCGGCCATGCACTATGTCATAAAAGTCGTCATGGATGTCGTTTTATAGGTTTTAGGGGGCGCAGATTTCGAAAATGATGACTATTTTGGATTCCACTTTTATGACAAAATACGTAGCCGCCATCTTGGATTATAAAATGATCATCGTTTTCGAATTCTGCACTCCCTAAAACCTATAAATCGACATCCGTGACGACGCAAGTTATCTTTATTTTCAGATCTAACAAATTGCTACAGAATACAAAGGACAAAAAAGAAGCGAGGAGGTAATGAAACAAGCAAAAATACAGATGAATCCTCGACGCAATTGGGTGATTCTTAAATTGTGTCCAGATTTTTTTTGTCATAAAAGTTTATATTTTTCACATATTACTCTCACAAGTTCCGTGACATTTCGACCTTGTAATTTTTTAAGTAAATGTTTTTGTTTATCTATGGGGATCCCACTAGAATAGTATAATCAAGGTATGTTTATATTTGATGAATGAAATAGTAACGCAAAAAAATAATATATTTGTGTCTTATATTCTTGCCGAAGACTTTTATTTTACCTTTTCCTTCTACACAAGTTTGGCCAAGTAATAAGAATTTAGGGCTCTCAATTTTATTTTGACTTCTACAACAGTAAAGCTACGAGGCCATGTTTGGTATGGTTTTCGTATAAATTCGCAGTACCAAATTTAGTTAAGGTATCACATTGACACCATTCCGAAGTAAAAACATATAAACTTATTAAAATACTTTCTTTTAAACTCCTCTTCACGCTTAAACTGCTGAACAGTTTTAATTTAAATTTGGTACACATATATTTTGAGTCCCAAGACAGGATATAATAAGTTATCTCAAAAATCATCCTTTAAAGGTGTGAAATGAGGTGTAGGGGGGAATTCAGGATGGACTTCTTGAAGTTAATACTGTTTAAGTTTAGGTTTGAAGTCATGTTTTTTCATCATTTTTAACTAAATCAAAGATGTAGACCATCCCAAATTTCATATAAATCGGTTCAGCGGTTGTTGATTCCTCGTACAAATTTCCACGCCACTTTTCACACCTTCAAAAGATGATTTTGGTTATAGGATCTATCCTATGTCCTGTTCCGGGACGCAAACTATTTCTATACCATATTTCAACGAAATCGGTTCAGCGGTTAAGCGTCCAGAAGAGTTTCAAAAAAACCGGCCAAGTGCGAGTCGGACTCGCGTATTAAGGGTTCCGTACATTAAGTCCGACTCGCGCTTGACTGCACATTTCTAATAGGTTTTCCTGTCATCTATAGGTAAAGAACTATTTTGTGTATTCAGACGGACATACATACAGACGCACGAGTGATCCTATAAGGGTTCCGTTTTTTCCTTTTGAGGTACGGAACCCTAAAAAGATTTATTTTTATTTTGTGGAATGGTGTCAATGTGATATCTTAAATGGATTCAGCACCCCAGATTTATACGAAAACGATACCAAACACGGCCTAGCACCTTCACTGATATAGATATATCAAGATAAATTTGAGAGCCCTAATAAACTTTCAAGAGCGGATATCTCAAAAACTATTCAACATATCGAAAAAATTGACTGAATAAACTTGTAACAAATTAAATTAACTTTCATTTTGTATAAGTGGCCATGTCGCTGAGATGCATAGTTTCCAAGATATAATCGAAAAACGGGAAAATGGGACCTTCAGAGCCCCTCTCTCCCCCCCGCTCAAGGGCTACGGCCGGGGACTTTTGATATGTTCACCTCCTAACTTGTCAAACCGAGTTACGGAGTCAAAAATTGTGTTCCGAGCATTTCCCTCTACAACTTTTGGATTGCATTCGTTGCCTGACCTAAGTAGCTTATTGAATTTCTTTAAAAACTTTTCTGTAAAAGGTTGACGGGTGTTGGGTGTTTATATGGTTTCGGTCGATTATTATCATTTGCATTGCCCATGATGACTTACTAGAATTACGAGCACACGAGACACTAATAGTAGTTTGACAAACCTTGGTTTTCAAGAGGTATTTTATATTGACATTTGCTGTCACAAATTTGCTGTCAGATTTAGTCGCAAACCGCACGCAAAGTGCACACAAATGTGTCGACACCTTGTTACGGAAAAGTGTAGACACGGCGACGACACTTTGTTTCGAAACAATTCTAGACACATTGTGTGGACTCTGTTACGACACATCTGACATTTAGTTACCACTTTGTGATTCTGCGACTGGAATGGTTATATGGGACATCATCTGATCTCATCTCCAGTCGTATCGGTTCTCCGTTCCACTGGGTCGTGATGGGTGAGGACGAGTAAGTGCACCTGCGTTTGCGCGTGCGTTTGTGCACTGGAATATATCCTGCGCACCTGACTGCTTCCGAATTTGGACTCCGAATAGAGTTAAAAGTCCTGTGGCGATGGGCTGAAGTAGAGAGGTACAGTCCGATGCAGACTGGACTTTGTCTGAGGCCTGCACACAGGCGGCTCCAGGGGTGTTGTAATACACCGTGGTCGTTTTCGTTCTGCACTGGGGGGACAGAAAGGTTTCGGCATCACCTGGAGCGACAAAGCAGCCCTATTTAGGGAGGCACTGCTTTCCCTGCTCAGCCAGCTAGAAAAGGTGCCCTAAAAAATGCTCACCCCAAATCGCTCGGATTTCGCGGTCGATGTAGCAAGAAAACAAAGAAAGTAACAACATCTAATATGATTTTCGGCGCGTGGAACGTTCGTACGCTCCTGGATCGTGAGACTAACGCCTGTCCTGAAAGGAAGACCGCAATCGTTGCTCGGGAACTTCGTCGCTACAGTGTTGATGTGGCTGCTCTCAGCGAAACACATCTTGCCGACGAAGGACAGCTGGTGGAGCACGGAGGTGGGTACACCTTTTTCTGGAAGGGACTACCCTCCTCTGAATCTCGACGGTCAGGAGTGGGGTTCGCGATCAAGAACCAGCTAGTTAAGCAATTACAGGAGTGTCCGATACACATCTCGGACCGCGTTACCACTTTGCGCCTCCACCTGAATGACCAAAACTTCCTTAACGTCATCAGTGTCTACGCACCTACCTTAGATAAATCTGATGATGTCAAGGACCGATTTTATGGGGAACTTACACGTTGCATCGATTGCGTACCTCCCAGGGAGCAGATAGTTCTACTGGGTGATTTCAATGCCAGAGTTGGTCGCGATTTTGAAGCTTGGCCTGAAGTTTTGGGCAGACACGGGGTAGGCAACATGAATAGCAATGGACAGCTTTTGCTTAGCCTCTGTGCACAATCTCATCTAGCGATTACGAACACTTATGTTCCGACTTCCAGCTAAGCACAAGAACACGTGGATGCACCCTAGGTCCAAGCACTGGCATCTGATAGATTACGCAATCGTGCGGCAAAGGGACATTTCCCAGGTCCAAGTCACCCGCGTAATGCGGGGCGCTCACTGCTGGACCGACCACAGGCTTGTAATTGCAAAGCTGCGTCTTCGCCTCCGTCACCCTCGTAGGTGTGAAAGATCGAAGCCGGTATGTCTTAACGTGGACAGGCTCAATGACCGCGAGGCCAGGGAGACATATGTTGAAGGTCGTTTCTCAAAAAGTTGGCACCGCCAGGTTAACGTTAACGTTTTTCAAAAATTTTGCATTTTCGCTTTTTTTTTTATTGGGATCGTTAAAAGGCAACTTTAACTATTAGAAAATGTGGAAGGGAAGCAATTCCTTCAATTAGTTTAGGAGATATAGGCGTTTGAAATTCAGGTTAATGATATCAAGGACAGGTGAACGATATTTTGTCTCCAGGTTATCGATAGTAGAAACAGGTTATCGAGAAATAAGTACAAATTCCAATGAAAATATTGACAGGTTATCGAGAGGCGTCATTAACCTGTGTCCGTTGCCGTTAACCTGGTTTCTTGTCATCGTTCACCTGTAATGAGTGTCATCCACCTGTCCACCACATCATTTTCAATGCCTTCTAAAAATAATCGAAAAATGTGTCATCTTCTGTAAGAAGGGACCTTATTGTCCACCATGATGATTAAAATTTTGGATCCCACCTCTCCTTCGATTCGATTCCCAATTTAACAACAAGTTTCTGTGAATAAGTAAATTCAATTTTACTGTCTATTCACCCTCGCAGTACCTAGTGGAACTCAGGTTTGGTGCAACATAGGTACATGCAGTTTTGGTCATCCAACTCGTCTTGGTGAGCACTTGGGAGAGCAGAACTCAAGATAGAGCTGATGCTGGACCATCGCAGTACCTAGTGGAACTCAGGTTTGATGCAACATAGACACACGCTGTTTTGGTCATTCGACACGTCTTCATGAGGACTTGGGAGGGCAGTACCCAAGATAGAGCTGATGCTGAACCCTCGCAGTACCTAGTGGAACTCAGGTTTGGTGCAACATAGACACACGCTGTTTTGGTCATTCGACACGTCTTGATGAGGACTTGGGAGGGCAGTACCCAAGATACAGCTGATACTGAACCCTCGCAGCACCTAGTGGAACTCAGGTTTGGTGCAACATAGACACACGCTGTTTTGGTCATTCGACACGTTTTGATGAGGACTTGGGAGGGCAGTACCCAAGATCGAGCTGATGCTGAACCCTCGCAGCACCTAGTGGAACTCAGGTTTGGTGCAACATAGACACACGCTGTTTCGGTCATCCAACACGTCTTGATGAGCACTTGGAAGAGCAGTACCCAAGATAGAGCTGATGCTGAACCCTCGCAGTACCTAGTGGAACTCAGGTTTGGTGCAACATAGACACACGCTGTTTTGGTCATTCGACACGTCTTGATGAGGACTTGGGAGGGCAGTACCCAAGATACAGCTGATGCTGAACCCTCGCAGCACCTAGTGGAACTCAGGTTTGGTGCAACATAGACACACGCTGTTTTGGTCATTTGACACGTTTTGATGAGGACTTGGGAGGGCAGTACCCAAGATCGAGCTGATGCTGAACCCTCGCAGCACCTAGTGGAACTCAGGTTTGGTGCAACATAGACACACGCTGTTTCGGTCATCCAACACGTCTTGATGAGCACTTGGAAGAGCAGTACCCAAGATAGAGCTGATGCTGAACCCTCGCAGTACCTAGTGGAACTCAGGTTTGGTGCAACATAGACACACGCTGTTTTGGTCATTCGACACGTCTTGATGAGGACTTGGGAGGGCAGTACCCAAGATACAGCTGATGCTGAACCCTCGCAGCACCTAGTGGAACTCAGGTTTGGTGCAACATAGACACACGCTGTTTTGGTCATTCGACACGTTTTGATGAGGACTTGGGAGGGCAGTACCCAAGATAGAGCTGATGCTGAACCCTCGCAGCACCTAGTGGAACTCAGGTTTGGTGCAACATAGACACACACTGTTTTGGTCATCCAACACGTCTTGATGAGCACTTGAGAGAGCAGTACCCCAGATAGAGCTGATGCTGAACCCTCGCAGTACCTAGTGGAACTCAGTTTTGGTGCAACATAGACACACGCTGTTCTGGTCATTCGACACGTCTTGATGAGGACTTGGGAGGGCAGTACCCAAGATACAGCTGATGCTGAACCCTCGCAGCACCTAGTGGAACTCAGGTTTGGTGCAACATAGACACATGCTGTTTTGGTCATCCAACACGTCTTGATGAGCACTTGGAAGAGCAGTACCCAAGATAGAGCTGATGCTGAACCCTCGCAGCACCTAGTGGAACTCAGGTTTGGTGCAACATAGACACACACTGTTTTGGTCATCCAACACGTCTTGATGAGCACTTGAGAGAGCAGTACCCCAGATAGAGCTGATGCTGAACCCTCGCAGTACCTATTGGAACTCAGTTTTGGTGCAACATAGACACACGCTGTTCTGGTCATTCGACACGTCTTGATGAGGATTTTGCTAAACTTTGAGACGACATTACTAGGCTTATATAACTTATAACATTATTTTTTAATAGAAAAAAACCGATTTCTCAACCGAACCGGGTCAAGGTCTGAGGGGCTACCGCCAAAACCGAAATTCGCAAATTGCGGGGATCTTTCTCTTTTACTCCAATGAAGGCGTAATTAGAGTGACAGAGAAAAATACCCGCAATTTGCAAACTTCGATTTTCGCGGTTATAGCCCTGGGTCCGGGTCCGAGTCCGAGTCCGGGTCCGGGTCCAACACCAGGTCCAGGACCAGGTCTAGGTCTAGGTCCTGATCCAAGTCCAGGTCCGGGTTCAGGTTCAGATAAGAGCCGGGATCCAGGTCCAGGTCCGACTCCGGGTTTGAGTCCAGCTTCGGGTCCGAGTCACAGTCCGGGTCCGAGTCCGGGTCCGAGTCCGGGTCCGAGTCCGGGTCCGAGTCCGGGTCCGAGTCCGGGTCCGAGTCCGGGTCCGAGTCCGGACCCGAGTCTGAGACCGGGTCCCAGCCCCATTCCCAATCCAAGTCCAAATCTAAATCGCCAAACGTGTACTATGCGTCGTTGAAGAGATCTGTTCTGATTATCATCAGCAGTTCCACTTCATCAAATGCGACAGTTTTTAATGAAAATGCTTGATTTTCTGATGAAAATCCAAAAGTCACAATACGCATGCCTTTAAGATTTGAGGAGTTCCCTCGATTCCTCATGGATCCCATCATCGTAACTCGAGATTGACAAAAATGTGGCTCAAAAACTTAATTTGCTTAACAAACATAACGAAGAGGACAAATCGCCAAACGTGAACTATGCGTCGTTGAAGAGTTCCGTTCTGATCTTCATCAGCAGTTCCACTTCATCAAATGCGACAGTTTTTAATGAAAATGCTTGATTTTCTGATGAAAATCCAAAAGTCACAATACGCATGCCTTTAAGATTTGAGGAGTTCCCTCGATTCCTCATGGATCCCATCATCGTAACTCGAGATTGACAAAAATGTGGCTCAAAAACTTAATTTGCTTAACAAACATAACGAAGAGGACAAATCGCCAAACGTGAACTATGCGTCGTTGAAGAGTTCCGTTCTGATCTTCATCAGCAGTTCCACTTCATCAAATGCGACAGTTTTTAATGAAAATGCTTGATTTTCTGATGAAAATCCAAAAGTCACAATACGCATGCCTTTAAGATTTGAGGAGTTCCCTCGATTCCTCATGGATCCCATCATCGTAACTCGAGATTGACAAAAATGTGGCTCAAAAACTTAATTTGCTTAACAAACATAACGAAGAGGACAAATCGCCAAACGTGAACTATGCGTCGTTGAAGAGTTCCGTTCTGATCTTCATCAGCAGTTCCACTTCATCAAATGTCACTTTTGTGAATGTATATGCTTGATTTGTAAATAAGAACACAAAAATCACTATATGTATGCCTTTAAGAGTTGAGGAGTTCCCTCGATTCTTCATGGATCCCATCATCAGAACTGGGTTTTGACAAAAACGGGACCAATCTGTATCGGGACCAATGAGCATGTATTCACCTTTTTACAAATCATTTTAATATATGTCTATAACTAAAAACCCTCATAAGGTACCTTTTCCCGTGGGACGTCACAAATCTAGTTTGAGTATATGTAACGTGGATTTTAAATAGTTATCGATCACCTGTCATATGGCAAGTGAATGACGCTTCATTCACCTGCCATTGCATCATTCACCTGCCTTTTTTGGACAGGTTAACGAGACTTAAGACAAAAGTACACAAATTTCAATAATATGCAGCTTTAACAGACAGGATAGTTTTTATTCCTAAATTAACACACAAAAGCGATATAACCGCTATATAATTATATAATTACGAGTATTAGTTGTGGTGTCAGTGACATTAACCTGCCGCAAAATCTCAGCCACCTGGCAGTTTTAGCCAGGTGGACGATATGCAGGTGATGGAGAAAATGGCAGTTATATCGCGAATACACAAAATGTATTAGCTTGATGAACTCCATACTTAGGCATATAAAACTAAACTATTGTTTACGTTACATATCGTGATAGTAATGCGATAGGTTACATAATTAGCAAGATATCGACTCCAGGATAAAGAGTACTTACCCATTACAAACTCCAATTTCCGATACTTTGTGGTTTGTGTTTTATTTGCGAAGCAAAATAACCACGTCTTCGTCCTACCAGGTGATAGCTGATGAGTGACGGCTTCGGCTCGTGCAGAGTGAGACGTGAAAGGTGCGATGGGGGTTATACAATCATCGTGAACGTGACGCGCCAGGTGACTGTCAAGAATTGCCTTGGACAAACTTTGAAGCCGAATAACTTAAAATATAAGTATAATATTATTATGCGATAGCAATACTTTAAAAGTTAAGGATATATGTTAATAAAATACGGTAATAACGTTAAATTAAGTTAATCATTTGTGTGGTTTTCATAGCTCGGAACATCAGTACCTCGCGTTGGGACACGGCAGGTTAACGGATAAACGTAGTTACAATATTCTTTTTCTTAATCAATATTTATTAAATCTTTTTCAAAGTATTAGGCCTCTGTGTAAAAAGTCTCTCTAAATATGTGTTAAAATTTTATATATAAAAATTATACATAATGAAAAAAAAGTTCTAACATAAACCTATTTACAGGTGGCGGTGCCAACTTTTTGAGAAACGACCTGAAGCCTTAAATTCAAACATCAGGGCAGTCGACATGAATACGGGTGATGTCGATGCTATCTGGAGGACTGTGTCATCTCATATATTAGACTCTGCTAAGTCCGTATTGGGCAAAAGAATTCGTAAGCATGAGGACTGGTTTGATGAAAATGACACAGCCCTTTCAGAAGCTATTGGCAAACACCGTCGTCTTCTTCAGCAGCACGGTAGTGCTAGCCAAGGTGGAAACGTTGCAGAGTTACGGCAGAGTAACATAAGTCTGCGTAAACTATCAAGGGAAATTAAAGACAAATGGTGGCAGGATAAGGCTCGTCACATGCAGTTGCTCGTGGACACTAACCAGTTAGGGGAGTTCTATAAGGAGATCAGGAACCTTACGAATACCACACCACCTGTAAAAGTGCCTCTTAAGCCTTGTAATGGCGAAGGACTTCTTAAGAGTAAGGATGAGGTATTGACAAGATGGGCAGAACACTTCAACACTCTGTTGAATGTTGATCGGGCAGCAGATCTGGTACACATCCGGTCAATGCCTCAACTCCCTATAGCCGTTGAACTGGATGAGCTTCTGTCAGGTGATGAGGTTGCTTTTGTTATTAAGCAACAGCAAAATAAGCGCGCGGCCGGCATCGACTTTATACCAGGAGAACTGATTAAATATGGCGGCGAGGAGTTGCAATCAGCTATATGGAAACTTTTTGTTCTTATATGGGAAAAGGAACAAGTCCCTCATGACTTCAAGGTCTCTCGCATAAGGGCGTTGTATAAGAACAAAGGTGACCGTTCTGACTGCAATTCTTACCGTGGTATTTCGTTGTTATCGGTCCCTGGGAAAGTCTTTGCCAGAGTCTTGCTGAACCGCCTAATGAATATATCTGAAAAATTGCTTCCGGAGACCCAGTTCGGCTTCCGGCCTGACAGAGGCACCTGTGAAGCTATATTCTCTGTGCGTCAACTAGAAGAGAAAAGCAGAGAACAAGGTCGTCAACTGTTTCTCTGCTTTGTTGACCTCGAGAAGGCATTTGACAGCGTGCCTCGTGAAGCCCTCTGGATAGTTCTGAGCAAGCTTGGATGCACGGAGAACTTTGTAAGGCTAGTGAGACTCCTACACGACGACATGGAGTGCTGCGTTGCTACCGACGACGAACAATCGGACTTCTTCCCCGTTACGTGCGGAGTGAAGCAAGGTTACGTCCTAGCACCCACTCTATTCGCGTTGTATTTTTCGGTCGTAGTCAAAGAAGTCTTACTCATATGCTCTGAAGGTGTTCGCGTCCGCTACCGCACTGACGGCAACATTTTCAACCTGGCCAGGTTTAAAGCACGCACTAAAGTCTCATACGGGTCCATATTGGCTCATATACAATTTATTATTCGAATATTTCTAATAATACCGCTTTGTAGTCATAATCATCATTTCTCCGAAAATTGTTTCTCATATATTTTTTTAATAGTTTTTTTGTATTACTACCTACATTATTCATAACGATACAAATTCCGTTTTTTTACTCATAATGTTGTCACTGAGAATGTATCTGTGCCCATAATGTTATTTGTAAGAATTTATTTATTTATATACTTATTTCATACAATAATTTTTACAGAGCGAAACGTAAATTACCAATACTTTTTCACTGTCGCTGTACCAATAATGTTCAACCCGATATCTCCAAGTACTGTACGAACTGCGAACTTATACTTTATGGGTTGTTAAAAAAAATAACCTCGAAGACTAGTCTTCTAACCGCATTTGCTCTCGCTACGCTCGCTCACTGTGAGGTTCACAGGATTTCGGTTCTGTGAGGGTCGCAGTTCTAACCTAACCTAACCCACCTGTCTGGCAGCATTTCGGTTCTGTGAGGGTAGAGGTTCTAACCTAACCTAACCCACCTTTCTGGCAGCATTTCGGTTCTCTGAGGGTCGCAGTTCTAACCTAACCTAACCCACCTTTCTGGCAGCATTTCGGTTCTGTGAGGGTTGCAGTTCTAACCTAACCTAACCCACCTTTCTGGCAGCATTTCGGTTCTCTGAGGGTCGCAGTTCTAACCTAACCTAACCCACCTTTCTGGCAGCATGTCGGTTCTGTGAGGGTCGCAGTTCTAACTTAACCTAACCCACCTTTTGTGGCAGCATTTCGGTTCTGTGAGGGTCGCAGTTCTAACCTAACCTAACCCACCTTTCTGGCAGCATTTCGGTTCTCTGAGGGTCGCAATTCCAACCTAACCTAACCCACCTTTCTGGCAGCATTTCGGTTCTGTGAGGGTCGCAGTTCTAACCTAACCTAACCCACCTTTCTGGCAGGATTTTAACCTGACTTGACCTACTTTTCTGTTTTTTTTTTTTCTTATTTAGAATTTACTATTGCAGGTGCATGCTGCTATAAATAAAATCAAATATGTCGAAATCGATATGTCGAGTAATAATATATGCATACATTTTAGTAATAGAGATATTTATGTAGAATGACATTATGAATATAATAAATTCGAAGTTCCAATGAGTATTGTTTAAAATGAAAATGTATAATGATCACTAGGATGTAAAATTTTATGAGATACATTTTCGGAGTTTCAATAATCGAATATGCAATTTTATATGACCTTTGGCGCACCCGTCTCATACGCAGTGATCACAGAGATTATGTATGCAGACGACTTGTGCTTTATGACTGAGTCCCCGGAAGGCATGCAACAGCTCATGTCCAGCTTCGACGAGTCCTGTCGCAGATTTGGGCTCAAGATCAGTGTCAAGAAGACTGAGGTGATGTCGTTGGACGTTGTCAGTCAACAGGTACTGGTCGTTAGACTCGGCGAGGACCAGCTGAAGCAGGTAGACAAGTTCCGCTACCTGGGGAGCACCTTAACATCCAAGTGCGACCTTGATGCTGAGATTAACAACCGGATTGGGGCTGCGGCTGCAGCTTTTGGAAAGTTAGATCACAAGGTCCTCAGCTCACACGACTTAAAACTGGCCACTAAAATATCCGTGTATATGGCAGTTGTGCTGCCCAACCTTCTATACTCCGCTGAAACATGGACCGTTTATCGCCGCTATATTCGCATGCTGGATCAATTCCACCTCAGATGCCTACGCAAGATACTGAAAATCCGATGGTCTGATCGTTTTCGGAATACCGAAGTGCTGCGTAGAGCAAATGTGGGTGGTATCGAAGTATACCTCATGCGACGTCAACTTCGGTGGTGCGGTCACGTTTCGCGGATGAACGACCAGCGTGTGGCTAAGCGCATCTTTTATTCCGAGCTTGAGGAGGGCAAGCGGGAACAGGGCGGCCAATTCCTCAGGTACAAAGATGTGCTTAAGCGGCACATGAAAAAGTGTCGTATAGAGCCCTCGCGATGGGAGCAGCAGGCAGCCATACGAACGGAATGGCGGGCAGCAATAAATGCCAACGTAACCGAATTTTTAATCGCGACGGCGCTTAGAGCTGGATGCCAAGCGCGACGATGTAAAAGCCAGACCACCTGCGGCAATACATTATTATTACACAAATGGTGTGCTCACATGCCCGCAATGTTCGCGAACTTTCAGTAACAAGATAGGCTACGTCAGCCACCTGCGAGCACAGCAGAGACAGCAACGGAGTTGATAGCAGTCGCCGTGGCCGAATCGGCCGTGGAGTTATTATTATTATTATATACCATAGTGATAATTTTAGCACCAACACAAGACTTTTATCGCTAATTGTACATATGTCGGACGCCTCGGCCCGAACTCGGCCCATTGGCATCAAAGTGATGATAAACAAAGTTTATAAAGTAGGTAATCGAATGAATGAAAATAAAAACAACAAAAGAGACAACACGCTTCCTTGGGGAACGCCGGCCAACGTGTTGCACCAAGAAGAAAGGAAATCAAAATCATCCACCTTTATACGCTGCCGACGACCAACTAAGAATCTACGAAAACATCCGACTATATACCGCAGGAGGTTATATATTTCTTAACGTAATTGTTACTAAATAGGTAATCAGTTATATTTGTAGTGTAATTGACTACGAATATGTTTGCTGCAACTCAATCAATTAGCAATCATCTTACTGCAATTAAGTATTAACTTAGTGTATTCTTCATTGCAATAAATCATTGAAGTTGAATAGCAACGTCCATTGTGTAAATCCGTTAATAAGTCAAAACACACATGCAATTTAACTTTACACTCGAAAAGTATCGAATCAGATAAGTACTTCGATTCGATGTGTCAATATTTCGGTAACAAACTGGATCTATATGAAAATGCAATCTCATGGTCACTGTGTATATGGAATTTATTGACTCGTTTCTATTGCTCTTGACTAGGGATTGCAATCCGGATTATTCGATCTTCGAAAATCCGGATTATCCGCCAATTTATCAATCCGTTTGTAAATCCGGATTTTTAAACCCAAATCCGAATTTTCGGATTTTTTGTTAAACTATTATACAATTGCCTTTTGCACCGTTAAAATGTTCTGATTATTGCAAATAAGCAAATGTACAGTCAGCAGTCAGCCAAATATCGTAATATAACTTTGTTGCCATAGAAATAAGGATGTGTTACGATATAGTGGCGAAATATTGAGAGACCAAAGCGGCAGCTTCAGTGGCTCGGACACTTAGAGTTAATGGGAGAGGACCGTGCCGTGAAGAGAGCGTACTTGGGACAACAAAATGGGAGACGCCCGAGTGGACGTCCTAGGTACCGCTGAAACGACGTAGTTGCTCAAGACCTGCTCAACCTCGGCCATGGCGACTGGCGAGAGCTATTGAAAGACCGAGAAACATGGCGTGATCTGGTGTCGGAGGCTAGGACTCACTTTGGGTCGTTGCGTCACCGTAGCCGTAGTAAGTACCTAATGGTAGTATCCAGAAAGGGAAATGGGGACTACCTACGTTTGTATTAAAAGGCGATTTATCGGCGGTGGTCGTCCATATTTGTCTTAACCCTTAAATTGGCAACGTGACTCACGTGACACGTTGACTTTGAAAAAATACTGAACCTGATTTAATGGTTTGTTTGTACAATTTTTACTGGCAACTCGTCAATTGTGTTATAGTTTATAGTAGAAAAAATAAATAACACTAGCAACACTGAGCTATAACTGTCAGTGTCAAAATGAGTTCGAGAAGGAAACATTTGCCGGCAACTTCGGTAAGTTATACTAACTTTTTGAAGTTTTTGGTGTGCTGATTTTACTTGACATGTGTGGAATTTCATTTAGAAATATTAATCTATACGAATAATTATACGATCACTTGTTTCCTTCTTAATTCAAAAGTCAGGCAAACGAAACATTTGTATGTACCACAGAAGTACCGTTGCCAATTACATAGAAAATTGCGAACGGGTACTACGAGTTCCATCGCCAACTTGTCCGAAATATACTTTTGTTTATTAATTGCATGGTTTTATGAAGTTTTGTTTATTTTTGGGCATGAATTACAGTATTGTTGTGTTTCTTTGTCGACAGTGCTTAAAACTAACACGAGCGCACAAAATCTTGGCTTTGGTTCCTACACCTTAATATGCATGTTCGGATGATGGGTCGGATTCTGAAGATGAATCAAACTTACTAAAATCTCATGAACTGTCAGATCAAGACATAAGCTCTGATCCACCATCCATCAATTTTTCACTAGGGAGGTTAAACATACTAGGAAGCAGCTCAGACGAAGTAGATTCTGATAACGAAAATGCACTAACTACTGCACCGCTTTCCCCCTATGCACCGAAGTTTTGCCATCTCCTGCTTCGATATATAATGCTGTATCACCATCTGTACAATCAATACAAAAACAACACGCCTTTTTCACCAAAAATAGAGTTTTAATACACTTATTTTATAAAGATTTCATAGTAATAAAGTGCATTTTTCTTTAATTTGTTGTTTTACTAAGCTCTTGGCAACGGTACACACAAGGCACATTCACCAGACAGGGCATTTCACTGGTTAGTTGGCACTGTGACACGTGTGGTACATAGGTTTTCTGAAAATCTGAAAAACCTGGATTTTTTATTCTATTTTTCCAGGGCAGCTTGGACTATGTCTAGTCGCTTTTATCAGTGAAAACTACATTATTTGTAACTTTTATGTCTTGCCAATTTAAGGGTTAAGGCGGAAATTAATCTAATAAATGTTTTTGCAACTAGGCTTATAAAAATAAATATTTTTTTTTTGTTGAATCAAGTTTTAAATAAATACCTACGTAGATGAAAAAATACCATCTTGCCTTTTCGCAATGAGAAATTTGCGAATTAAGTTATCCAAATAACGGCTACAAATAAGAAATCCCTATCACAGTTATAAACCCTGGTAGGGTTGAATACATAATAATATCGGTATTTAACTAAATTTAAGACAAACTCTTTATTTCACTTACGCGAGCGGAGCTGCGGGCCCGTCTAGTATAAGATAATATTTGTAACTGACGATTCGAAAGTGCTTGTTGCTAAGCCTACTCAATAAAGAATATTTTGACTTTGACTTTGACTTAGGTTCCGCAACTTCCGCAGTGGAGATGTGCTAAAACCCCCAAGAAATTTTGATCTCAGTGTTGTGACTGTAGGATTCTTAATTAAAATTATTAAACAAGATATTTTTTTGTTTCCAAGTTGCTTTTGTTATTGATATAATATAACTGTGTAATTAATATAACTTGTTATTTGATCATAAGACTATTACAGTAAATAAAAAGACTAATTTCTTATCAGAAAGTCGTTTTTTTTTTATTTTTCCTGGTACCTAGAAAACATTCCCTAAATCCGGATTTTATCCGAAGTTCGGATTTCGGCGTGAAAATTATCCGAAAATCCGGATTATGTAAAATAGATTCGGATTTGCAATCCCTACTCTTGACTGTATTCGTCCCACAACTACAGGTCTATAGTCTAAAAAGCCTTACGGATGAAAACGGTATTTTATGTGATTTAAACAGAGCAAAAGAAACGAATGATATTAATGTAGAAGTTACTTAAGTACTGGTTACAAACAAGATATATAGGTACAGTGGTATTACTAAAAGAAATTAATAACTAGCTTAAATCTAAAATAGGCCCTTGAGGCATTGTACCAAGTACTGGTTATTTTGATTTTAAATAAAACTAATATTTATATTAGTTTTACACCGGTTAAAGTTTGTAATAATATTCCGCTTATCTTAAAAGGCATTACCAAGGCAAAAAAAGGCACCAATCAGTACTTATTAAACCTTACGCCATTATACAAATGCAGCCATATAAGTATGAAATGCCATCAAACCACCTCCGATTAGCTAACTGCCCAAAAGCCTTTGTGAAATTTGGGACGAATTTTTGAATATTTATGTACTGTTCAAGGTCCTGCATAGATTTATATTCGAGTCGACGTGTGGCAAATAATGGTATTCCTCGTACATCATATATTATGTAAATGTCATTACGAAAATGCGGGCGCGTCGCGAATCGGTTTGACGAAGTTACGGTATACTTATAACGGTTTTCATACAATATCCTTAAAACACTTATTACTAAGACATGTTTTATAACGGTAGCATGTCATATTCAATACCTATGCTTGGAAAATTCGCTTTTTCTGTCAAAATGAGAATAAATATATTATTTTACTGTAAAATAAAATTAAGTTTGATTATTACGAGTACGTAAGGAAGAAAGAATCGACCTTCATTAAAAAAGCTTTGTTTTCTTACATATTTCCAAGAACCGATTAAACAAAAACTATTATGTTATGAGAACTTCATAAAAAGCTTATAAAACATAAGTCTGGTGTTTTTAATCAAATAGATGTTTTGTTAGTTTGTTTCATTCCACATCATACGATATTCGCATATTTGAAGATATATTATGCATAATATTATGCACCTACAGATGTAGCAGTAGTATTATAAGTAGTAGTATCTCTCGGAAACGTTCGTACTTGTCATGCTACTTCAGTAAACCTCGATGCTTTTTGTACCAAGACTGACTGAAATAGCAAAATAACGTATCTTATCGTAAGTTTCCGTGAAAATACGATGGAAAATAATTATGCACTATATACATCTGTAATACTTAGTAATGTTAATCGATGCAGTGTGTGCTAAACCAAAGAAGTTGCCTCCGTGGTTTGTTTGTTTTTAATTACGTCGTCTCTACGCTTGGTAAAGTAGATCATGAACGGTCACTACCGTGTATAGCGGTTTGATCATGAACGATTAAATTTTGTAGACTTGTTTGAAGGTCAGACCAAAGGATCGAGCGAAGCGTTCGAGACTCGTCGGATATTTCTATACTCCATTCCAGATAGGATTAGAGGAAAAATGGTTCTTTTTTACGGCAATATTTATATTACATGTCAATCAATAAGCAATTTGCCGTTTTGTAAATCCGGCACTCGTGTTTGACATAATTGGATCTAAATTCATCTCAGAGGAATCACAAAACAATTTGTGACGTTAAAATTAAACGTTATCTCAGATATCCTTGTTAAAATTCGCGGAAAAGCTCCGTAGGTAAACTGACAACTGTTTATTTATTTACGATGTTTTTCCTTATAGCTTTTTTTAAGGGTTCCGTGGTAAATTAATTTAAATAAAATTTATTCACCAAAAGTTTAAGTGATAACATCCTAAGCAACTTTAAAAAAAATAAACTGTGTTATTCTAAATTATAATTGAAAATTTGAGTCTGAACACAATTGAACCCCTTGAAATAATAACCCAAATCTGATGCCAGTGATGTTGATGATGTCATGGTTGATTGTGTAGTTATGTAGTACGAAAACTCTTTACTAATTAATATGGTAATTTTACATTTATTCATGTTGTTAAAGCCATTCTTTGAAAAGGAACCCAGCTTTATCACTTGACTTATTAATAATCTTTGGATACCTTTATCACCAGAATCTCCCTTGCGTGGCCCCGTAATTTAAGAGCCCATCAACGTGCACACTAGCGCCACTGCTAATTAATCGTGATTATTTAAATTTAACAACAGGTATTTAAAAAAGGGGGTCGCTACGTACTGTATTGTGTATTTCAGAACCTTTTGAATACATCAAACTAGTTTTTATGTTGCTGGATTCGTCAATTTATGCGATCAAAGTTAAAACAGCCGTTTTTGTTTTGAGGTCCAAGTTCGATTGAGTCCAAACAGGATTGAAACACTAAGAATTAAAATTCTTTATATACTCTAAAATCTTAGGAAATTCAAATTTCCAAACATCCTTTCCCCACAAATGATTATTATGACTCCACGTTTTATTAGGGATAATAATATTTTCTACTAAATTTGGTAGTTTTGAAGCCAGTTCATTAACGTCCTCCGACGGTGAAAGAAAATCATTTTGTCCGGTCATCAAAAGCACTGGTGATGTCACTTTGGACAAATCATACTCAGGTGGCCGAGGTGTGCCGTATCTTTCGGTGTTCCCTGGCGTTCCTTCATCATATCGCTGGAACTTTTGCGAGGCTATCAGCTGTCCTAAATGCGCCAGACTTTTAGTCGATACTCCTGAGAAGAGATGACCTCCTGCAACGGACAATGTTCTTGACGATATAGTACCGCTTTTATATCCTGTAGTGACGTAGAGGCCAGTCCCACAAATGGCATCAGGAGCAAAACGGCAGGAGTATTCCATAATGGCGTGAGCTAACTGGTGCTTGGCTAGGACCTCACTAAGGCCGGCTTTGTCAAAAGCATCCTTTAAACTATGCACAGAAGGTGCTAGCAACTTTAATATTGGTATGCCGAAGTTTTTCAAGAAAACAACAGGAGCTAGATGCACTGAGAGCTGTATCTTGGCATTATAATCTGGTTTTAGAGAGGCCATCGAGAAGAAATCCGTAGTTCCTTGGGAATGTCCGATGTAGTTCACTTTCGGCAGACCAGTACTTTTCATTACGTAGTCTATTACGGCCGGAAGATCGTAGAAACCATGTTCGTCAAACGAGTAGTTCCAGTATTCGGGGTCTTTGTTTGGATCAAAAGTTAGATGGTTCCTCGAGTAAACGTTGCCTCTGTGGTTAGCGGCCCACACGTCGTAACAATTCTCGGTCAAAACATATCCTAACCCATTCTGCGGTCCGGCTAGAATGAACACGTCTGAGCTGTCGAAGATGCCGTGAAGCAATATTATTGGATATCCGGTAACGTTTCGACATTTTGGCGAAATTCTGAATACGGTCAGAATGTACCCGTCTTCGGTGACGACTCGGTGTTCCTCTGTTGCGTACTTGTATTTGTTGGCTAATTCTGTAAAATTGAGATAAATGTCTTCATCAAATCTCAGCGATTTCTTCAACGATCGCGCGTCCGGTATAGCAAAGTTTAACAATCCAGGTACTTTATACGTCCCAGTTCCACAACTCACAATTACAACGTATAACAAATAAATAACTGATAATATTATTTTTTCCATCTGATGACGCACGAATTACTAGTATAGAGGTTCTACTCAAACAAAGTTGGTTCACGCCTATCAATCCGGTTTTATAACATCAGTCCGACCTCAAACTAAGGTCTCAAAACATCCCTGAAAACTCGAATATAAATAAAATCCAATAATTATTCATAAGTGGCTTATGGTAAATTGTTGAATTAAAAAACTGTTTACAAAATAAATATTCACTAATACGAAGGCGCAGCGCATCAGACCTGTCAATATTACATAAGCAGCTTCTTTCAATGACGATTTGTTGCAGTAATACCTACTATCGTATGCTATCGTCAATAAGAATAAAACTTTTGTCCCAGTGTAAAGACTTCCTTCTCTGTTTTTTTATATTTACTTACTTATCAAAATACTACATAAATATTTAGTTAAACTAAATAAAATACTCAGATCGACCTTTGTGTCTAACACCAGTTTGGCACTGACATAAACGCTAACATGAACGTAACTTACTTTCTATGCATCTCGCTCGTACTGACATATTAGTGCAAGCGAGATGTATAGAAAGTAAATTACGTAGACGTTGGCGTTGTGTTGTTGTGTCAGTGTTATGTCAGTGTTGACACTGTCAGTGACTCATGTTACGGGTACTAGAGTGTCCTAGAGGGCAATTTTATTAAAGCTTACAATATGATATCAAAATGATGTTATTTTGTTATCATTCGCGTGTGCATTTTGTTTGTATTTATTCAAAGGTATGTACATGTATTGGCGCCAGCGACACGCACAATGATAAATGATTAACAAAATGACATCATATACATACCTAAACTCGAATTGGCATCCTAGTTCCAAACTACATAAGCAAATTACTTTATTCTTTTAAGATTTTTTTTTCCATGGCCCACCTACTAATTTATGTTATTGTGTCTTTTCATATCTCGGCACCTTTGAGGGTCGTACAGGCGGACTAGCCGAGATGACAGTCGCTTGCGCTTCCCCATCGCTTTGTGTCTCTCTATCACTCTTCCATATTAGTGTAACAGTGACAGTTGCGTTTCGTTCGCTACGGAGCGTGAGCGATTGGCATGTTGTCTACGGGACCAGGGGCCGTACGTGGGGCAAAAGCCAACAGCCCAGAGGCCCTTTAAGATAAACTAATCTAAAAGTAAGCGATACACGTGGCGGATACCGACGATTACGTTGACAGTGCTATAATAAAACTAATGTACTTCATTATTAATAGAAAATCTGTGAATTTTGCGTCAAGTTGTTAACGTTACATTTGTTTATATTTATTAAGAGTAGCTTTTATTAGATAAAACATTAAGATTAACAGAAACGTACGTAGACGAAGTCGCTGCTAGTTTTAAATGCTGAAATTCTCTTCTATCTGATACAACTACTCAGTGGGTCTTTAATATAGGTAGGTACCGAACACTCGTACAAGAATTTAATTAGCTTATTAATATTAAAAAACCAGAACTATTAAGGAAATCGAAACTTGAATGGAAGTAGGTATTTGGCAACGTCGGGAATTTGTTGGTCACGACTAATCACTGATTGCAGCTTTATTACATTAGCTACTAACTTGAGTCTATTAGTATTTTTTTTACATTAACTAATGTTACCTAATGTTGTATGGATTGTATTGAATCATGGCTTGCTAACTTGCCACGCAGTGAGGTGCGGCCCTCTAAAGTTCGACTTACAAAAAATCATGGTATAATAATATACTCCGCCTGGTACTCTATTCCGAGATTCGCGTATGACCTAACTGACACGGGCCTACGTCATCATGCTGTTTACAGGTTCTCAAACTTTAAAATGTGGGAGAATTTTAACCAACGGTGAAAATTATTTTAACGGCATTTATTTTAAGTTATTCATGTAGAAACATAGTAAAATAAAACAAATCTAATGTATTAAATTAAACTTTATTTATCTATACAAGACAAACGTTTAAAAAACTAATTCACAGTTACACATTAATTACCAAGCTTACGACTTGAAAAGTTTGGAAAACACTGCGACTGCTGACACTGAGCGAGAAGGAAATAACAATTAACACGCGTTCGACAAGGATGACGGTCAGGGCATGAAGTTATCTAGATCCGAATTGTCAAATGTGACAGCGCTATCCTGTGTTGCCAGTAATGTAAACAGAATTACCCGAACGTCTGAAATTTCTTTCGTCAATCGGATGATATTGCTAACGAATAATTAAAAATGACGTGTTATTGTAAAATTTAAGATAAAATACATTATAAATGAAAATTATAAAATTATAAAGAAATATTTTAACTTATTAACCATAGCTATAATGTACCCATGTAACATGTTATGTTGAAATAAAGTGGCAATGTTATTGTGACGTAGGCCCGTGTCACTCTGGGAATAGAAGACCATGTTTTATTAGGACATGCAAAAAATAAACAAAAGTGATGCAGTTTTGACGACCGGTCTGGCCTAGTGGGTAGTGACCCTGCCTGTGAAGCCGATGGTCCTGGGTTCGAATCCCAGTAAGGGCATTTATTTGTGTGATGACACAGACATTTGTTCCTGAGTCATGGTTGTTTTCTATGTATTTAAGTATTTATATATTATATATATATATATATATCGTTGTCTGAGTACCCACAACACAAGCCTTTGTGAGCTTACTGTGGGACTTAGTCGATCTGTGTAAGAATGTCCTATAATATTTATTCATTTATTATTTTAAAATAAAGGACAAGCGGAAAAACTCGCTGTCTTGGGTGAGACTCGGCGGTAACACAGGCGGTGTGGTATCCCGGAAGTAGGATTACCAGATGTCAGGAATTCTCCTGACATGTCAGAAATTTTGGCCGTTTGTCAGGAATGCGGCCGGAATACGAAAATGTCAGGAATTTAGTGAATTAGCAGACTTTTCTATTATGTACCTAAAAAGGTACATTATTCAAATTTAGTTACATAAATCCAAACCAAATTAAATTAATATAAACAATGAGCGTCAGGAAAAATATTCGCAAATCAGGAATTTTGTCAGGAAATCCCGAATCTGCATCTGGTAACCGGGTCAAACAGATCACTGTGTTATGTCTTTCCTGTAGACATACACAAGAGTTAAGGGCTATAAAGGTTAATTTTCTTATTTAACCCTTATCCACGTGAAAAGGACCTCCTTTTATTTAGAGAACTATGATAAAATCATTGCTTACATGCCCACAAGCTGTTAACTATTGCCCACATGAGAGAAAAATGTACTGTTCGCGATAACAGACTAGTTTTCTCTCCTGTGGGCAATAGTTAACAGCTTGTGGGCATGTAAGTAATGATTTTATCATAGTTATTTAAATAAAAGGAGGACCTTTTCACGTGGATAAGGGTTAAATAAAAAAATTAACCTTTATTGCCCTTAACTCTCGTGTATGTCTACAGGAAAGACATAACACAGTGATCTGTTTGACCCAACCCTACCCGGAAGGGATACCACCCCGCCGCTCTACCAACGGACCCTGACGCTCCCCTGAGGCGCATATGAAGGATATGGTGGAAATATTTGCTCAGTTGGTAGAGCGGCGGACTGGTATTATCCCTGAATCACAAGTTTTACTCAAAACTTGTTAAAGAAGTCGAATTTCCTTTCTTCAGAAGTCGAAGTCTTGAAGCAGTCGAAGTGCGAATTTGTAATAACTAGAAATTAAAAAGTTATTTGCCGAACCCGCATGCAAGTTGCATCTCACCCGATGCAGTAAAAAGTACTCAAGCGTTACAGCGATTGTTAGTGATTGATTTGACCTCCAAATGTCAGATGTGACGGGCACTTAAGCATTGGATTGAGTTAACGAGATGCAATGATTGGTGTCATGGGGGATTAGAGAGGAAGATATGGTAGTATTGTGATGTAGCGACGAAAAAAGTTCAAAAGGAATGTAATTTCGAATTTGGAAGGAAATTTGAACCTCGTCACATCCAATCCAACACCGGACGTCTCCACTGCTAACAGGACAAAAATATTTTTAGGCAATATAGGGTGTAAATCATTTATTTACATAATTAAATATACAGAGGTACTACAATACAAATACTAAACTAACTAGCTTAAATCTAAAATACTAGGCCCTTGAGGCATTGTACCAAGGATGCTGGCGGTATTTCCTCGTTGTATCGCAATGCTGATACGTTGTGCGAGGAAGCCGCCAGCTCTTCGTTCACCAGATGCGTCAACCAGACGCTTCGCGATATAGGTATATATAATTGTGTGCACGAAAAACAGCACAAATGGTAATACTTGTACATGTTTGCACTCAGCCGGCCGGCCAACAAACATGGCCTTATCGACCTTATAGAAAAAACTTCATCGAGATCGGTTATCAAGGAGTTATTCATGTGAAGACTGTCGTTGCATTTCGAGCGCCTGTGCCACCTTGAATAATAAATAACTAGTACCGTTCCGAAGCGATATTAGGCGCATTGATTTGAATTTAATTTATTTAATACCGAAATCATTTCACGGCACAGACCACAGTTTAATTTAAATTATGTTTCCGTTGAAATATTCGCATTCAAAGGCGTATTGTTTTATTGGTCACGGCGAGACAGTGAAGAAGCGTTATAATTTTATAATTAGCGGACCAAATTGTCGGATTACGGAAGCTTATAAATTAAAAATCGTTGTACCGTTTAGAATGTAGGTGTGGGTTTTGCTATATTTTTGTTTAAGGACCAGAATTGTTTATTGATATTTATATTTCAGAAATTAGATTATAAGATACCCCACCCCTAAGTTTGAAGCCCCTAGTGCTTCCCAGTACCCCGCCCGATACAATTAGGTAAACATTAACATCTAAATTAAAATTTACTTCATGTTCGATTATGTTATCAACTTTAGTTTTGTATACTTTACCAACGCTGCGTGTCTAGGAAGAAACCTTACATTTACACGACCTTTCGTAATAAATGCGCATATCTCATTTGCCCTTGTCACATAGAAGTCGGAAAGAAACTACAAATTTTCATTTGAGTTAGTATCATACGTGTGATACTAGGGCGCTCCACGGGTTAAGTAATATATTATATACTTAGTCGACTGTGCTAATTCATATACTTTTAATAATGAAGCCACTTAAAATAAATGAAAACGAAGGAAATTACGAGACTAATATGAATATGTATTATATTACCTACCTATTTTATTGAAATTGTATAAAATATGATACAAATTTTACTTTTTTTTATTTAATTTCTAATGTTATTTGATTATACTTACTTTCTCCAATTCTATTCTCAGCTTATTGTAACTTGGATATTTGATTTGAGTGAATAGACACGTCTTAGGTATGCATACTTCATCCTAGGTGGTGGCATCGGCACTTACCATCTGGTGAGACTCTGGTAAAATGCTTACCTTAATCGAATAAGGTATAACTTATAACATAACAAAACAAAATATAGAAATCAATACTTATTAATATTGTATTTGTAAATTCAGTCCCTTAATATTTACGAGCTCGCAATAACATTAAATTTAATAACACCCTCGGCAAAACATACTCATCATACAACATAATAAAATATAGATGACTATTATAGTCAATACACTCGGGCGTATACACACTGCGTTTTTTATCGCGCATATTCATGCATACAAGTTTTCGCCCAATATTTTATAGTAGGTACAGAGTAGTAAATACATAGGTATTCACATGAGTCCAAACTGTAACTACCTTTACAGAAATTATGTAGGTAGGTTAACTTACACTAAATTATGGCACCATGGGTAATTGGTAATCGAGAACAGTGTTAAATTAGACAGACAGACAGACCACAGGGCAAGTAAAAGCTTGTACCGAATGACTCACATGAACACGTAAGATATACTTAGACTTAGACTAATGATAGGGGTAGGTAATTCGCCACATTAAAATTGTATCTTAGGAAAAACTTCGTATCGTACTGGTAAAAAAACAACGTATCAACTTGTTAGTAATTCGCGATATTCCAAATAAGTGACATATATCTCTCATAATTTTGTTACAGTGACTTTTGTATCTATTTCTAGAATTGGACCATACAAGACGCAATACGCAACGCGCCAGAAAAATGCTCAGTGTGCGTAAAGCCCAATTTACAAGGGTGCGTCCGAGTCGAAGCTGGGTTATGATTCGCGGCAACTAACGAGCTTCCGCATACTGTGCATTGCGCCGCACCGGCGCGTACGCACCGCCAATAAAATTAAGCATAAATACTTTAAATTTGCGGTTGGCTGTTATGACTGTCCAGTAAAGTATTTATGTTGAGTATTTTTTATACTGAGCGCATCACCACAGGACTCAAACATGAATTATATATATTTTATCTTTGAATACTGCATGCTTATAATACATTAGCTGCCATGGGAGTTGAAAATCAGTGTGTACGAGTATATTTGAAATGGGTCAGTAGGGGTAGCTATTTATATGACAGTTATTAAATCTAAACATAATTCTTTTATTACGTGAATTGGTAATTTATATTACATACTTACTTATATATAGCGTATTCATTATAGCAACGAATATTTGTATGTAGTTGAAATTAAAAGTTGTGAATCAGCAATTAAGCTTTGATAAACACGTGTCCATTAAAGTAAGTGCCAATCGTAGCTACATGATTAAAAGTAATTTAAATATTTTTTATTAACAAATGAAAGTTTTGCTATGTGTCCCCTCGATTGTCTTCCCTCAATTAAACAGGCTTACCTTATTGACCCAAGACAACCTTATAGCTTACCTTATTGATATATTTTTAATAAATGGCAAAGCATACACGCAATGTAAATAAAAAAACACGACTAATAAGACGGCGTAGGTGTAAATAACAAGCTGTACTCTTGTTGCTACAAGAGCTTACTGAGATCATTAATCGACCACAAGCTCGCTCGGAAAGGGGAAAATCCTCTGCGCATGATCATGGTCGAGGCCGCTTACTATATGTATATGATTGGCTTGTATCCGTCTCCACATATCACTGCGATGTGTACTGTTATATTCTCCTAGAGAGTTTTAGCCACAGAGATTTCGACTTTAATTTGGTTCCTCTGTTTCCGACGGATAGTTAAATAAATGCCACAAATTTGCTACAACCTAAAATTATCGGAACCGGTTTAATGTGGCCTAATTGAGTATGCTTGGAAGTCTTGGAATCCAACCCAACATAAACTGAGCCGCAGCTGAAATCCGAGCCTAACTTGATCATTTTCTGACTTGCATTCTAATATCTAATGTTTTTTTGTACCTTTATAACTTAATAATGATTATGCTGGCTGATAGCTACTAACATTAACACAGGGTATTCCAAACTTTTTAACCCGCGTACCCCTAATCAATTTCCTTTATGACTGAAAACCACGTGACGAAAAAAGAATAGCACTTTGTAATTAAGAATGTCTGTTAAACGCCGCTTGACGGCCTTTACCATCGCAGGTGATAAAACCTGCGCTGGCTCGCGTAGGTACAGTCGAGGACATAAATATGTATAAATTTTTTCACCTTATTTCAATGGGTTAAGGTGAAGAAATGTATACATATTTAATATTTATGTCCTCGACTGTACCACACTTTGAGAGCCCCTGCTCTTAACCCGTCGAACGACCACCATACAACAAATTGATGTAAAGCAATTTGACCCATATTGATCTGTGGTAACACATGTGATACTAGGGCGCTCCGCGGGTTAAGTAAAGGTAAATTCATCTTATTTCAATTCAAAGCAATTGACAAATCACGTTAGAGTTCACGTTTGCGATTAGCGTTACGAAGTTGAGATAACTATGAAGTGCTAACGAATTCGAACGAGTAGGTGTGTTCATTCCTTGCATCAATGTGTTGCTATTCCTATCACCGACACCACCGGAGGTTTATTCTGGTTGTAATAACAGGTTATGAATTTATTTTGGTTATGATCTGTACTGACAGGTGTCGGTGGTGTCGGTGATAGGAATAGCAACACATTGATGCAAGGAATGAACACACCTACTCGTTCAAATTCGGTAGCACTTCATAACCAAAATAAATTCATAACCTAAGAAATGTCTCTTTTGACACTGGTCAAAAGAGACATTTCTTACCCAAAATATTTAGATAACTCCAGTGCATAACGTCTATATTATAATTAACTAGTCGTAAGGTGGCAGATGGAGTAATATTTAGCTATTAAAATAAGGACCACTTGAGTGTTCCAGAATTGGCCAACTAACTCGTAATTAACCGTTTAAACTTGGAGTTAACAGCACAGTTTAACCCTGTATAATCGGTTAACTCCGAGTACGTTGTGGCTAGCCCTGGAACGTGCAAGTGGCCCTGAGCCTGAATGGCAATTAGCACCAATAATAGTTGATAAGACGTCTTAAAAATATCTACCGTTCTCTAATAGCTAAAAAGCTCTAATAATAAAAAAGCACTAAGATATGTCTCTTCCTATATATATATATATATATATGTAGAACAATTTGACTGTAGCAGACAATTTTGGACGCGAACTGTATCCCACATTTGTTTGCAGATTAGCAGGCCTATTCGGATTTCGAGATAATCACAAGATCTTGAGACGATTTAGAGATCAACTAGATCTACATTAGATATCGACTAGATGTGACTTGGATATCTAAGTAATAACTTGTGGAAATCGTTCAAGAGGACCTCCAGAATCGCGGAAACGTCAAATTTGACATATCTATCTTACAAATATCTTTAAATAATCCGTATCGTAACTTGTTGAAGTCTAGTAGAAATCTAATTCATTTTCCGAATCGAGCCGTTGGTTTAGAGTATTAGAGAGTGCCTAATACTTTATATTGCTGCTGCTGTATTCTCCGTCTTGGGGCCTCGTTTCACTGGCTCGACGGAGACCCCAACTCGCCTGGTCTCGCGCAACCAAACAGAATACGCGGCCAGGTCATCCGTCCCACACTCGTCAGCTGTTGTAATACTATTAACACGGCTTACTTTCTTATCTTCCGAACACCGTAAGGGTCCATAACGTATGACACGTCAAGGTTTATAAGCCTATACGGTTCTGAATAACGTTGCTGGCGTAATTAGAACTAAGTTCAACAATCTACAAATGCACTTATCCTGCGTAATAAATATTCCTGGTTAACCTTCGGCTTCTCAAGTGGAAGCGGACGCATTAATAAAATCGTAAATAATGATTTTGCACCAAAAACACAATTTTAAATAACATGCTGTTTCTGGTATTAATGACGTCTATGAAACACTTATCTTAAAATATATAAATTAACTATCAGGGTGTAAGTAACAAAAATAGTGAGGTCCCTAAAAGGGCATATTCGTTGTCAAATATTTTTAAGCGAAATGGGGCAGCATCATGGGCGTATTTACCCTAGGGCCATCCGGGCCATGGCCCGGGGCGCCAACCCCCAGGGGCGGCATATAGGGGCGGCATCGGATCGCATTTTGCTTTTCTTCCTTGACCAAATTTCAAAATACGCCCCTGTGGGGCAGGTTACTTAAGTCGGCCAACCCTCCATACAAAAAATTCTGGAATCAAAAAAAATATTTTCTACTTTTTCCTAATCAGAACAGGTTAGTTTGCTAACCCCTTGTACAAAAGTAAATTAAAAGTTTAAATCGTCAATCACTGATCATAATAAGTAATTCAGTCATAAATTTATTATAAGCCTAATAAATCATTATTGCCACTCGGGTTGTTTGCACTGGATAGGATCAAATGGCGGGAAAAAGGAGAGGTATTGGTCCAGCAGTGGGACACCTAGTCAAAAAATGGATATACGACCCTATAGCCCATGACTTCATCAGCTGTTGGGGCGCAGCTCTCTTGGGGGATTCGTGAAGCTTGGGTGGGACAGACCCCTGAGATCCCCGGCCTCTAGCATGCCTTAATAAGTCATACGGAGTGGAGTCTCAAAAGCTGCTGCTCGAAAACATAAGTGGCGAGTTATAAGTCCAGTGACACCTCTCTAACCCTAGCACAGCCTTGTGTACCCACCCCATCTTTGATTTCATGTTTAATGGAAGCCCATCTTGTGAGGGCGAGTCAATTGAAATTGATATATTTATTGTAATTCAATTCAATTCATTTTAATTCGCGCATATCCATAAATCTTTGACAATCATTGTGCATTATGTCAGGCGTGGCTCACTCCGCGATTTCGTCGCTTTGCTACAGGTAGCTAAAAGTACATCCGTTCCACACCAATTTTGGTGGCTAGCCATAAGCCGCGCGTGGCGCTGTCGCCACCTAGCGACCATATCTGTCCTGATCGTAACAGAGGCGTTTTGTTAGAGAGTGAGTCTTCTGTACCTAGTACTATTATTTATTCTGTGATTATGTCGAAAAATCATGATTATATACGTAAGTGAATAGAAACATTACATCATAAACCTAATTATATTGGTTTAGTATGACAATGACATTTTTAACTTGCCAAATTACCGAATGGTTTTAATATCTAATTAGCAATACCGCGGTAGTGACAATTAAAACTGACTCTTAGGACGTGCGAATATCGATAACTGATAAGGATAACATTTGTATGTTTTTACAACGAATCAGTGTTTGATAGGTCATAAGAAATTGACCTTTAGGGCATGAATAAATAGATGGGTCGTAAGGATAAGTTTGGTGTGTCATCTTTTCGGGCATGGGGTGTGGAGGGTGCGAGGGGCGCGCGCGGGCGCCGCTTTTCACCGCGCGGCGGCGCGCGCGCAGACACCCAGTATAAATGCCTCAGGTTGCCATTCTCCCGCTCGCAGTGTGTGCTTGATCGTTAGTGTGACCACAACCGTGCAAGGACTTACAAAGATGTATTCAAGGTGTTTAATAGTGCTTGCGGCCGTTGGCGTGGGTACGTACTAGCTACCGACGCGGCCTAAAGGAAATCTAAGGGTTTTCTTTGGGTCCGAGGACCTCTGTTGTGGCGATGCGAGCGGTTTTCACTGCCGGCGACTTTTCTTTTTAACGTGCTGTCACGTTTGCTATCGCGATTTTAGCGGCAGTGGAACCGTTTTCTGATTCCACAATGCGATGCGATTGTGTGCAATGGAACAGTTCCAAATATCCCATTTAAATATATTATGACACAGTTAAAAAAGTTTAAACACTCCATAACAAAAAAAAGTATGGGATATTTGAAATTGCAATTATCTTTTAATATTCCTTGTCCTTATTTATAATACAGGTGACCTGTTTAATTGCAAAATTTTCCTGAGTCTTGGAGTGATACGATTTAAGAACAGATTATGTATGCCTGTTAAAATTTAAGTTCATTCGTAGGCCAAATGTGAGTAAATTATACAGTAATAGAAGTTAATTATGCGGTTTATAACCCTTTTCTTAGCAAATAAATAAAAATACAAAGTTCAAGCTTATTTTGCAACTAAAAGAGCTAATATAATAAATCTAAAATAAAAGAAAATACATTGCCAAGAAAGGGGTTATTCCTTTTTTTAATAAACTGCGTTCTAGAGGGTTGAATGACTGAAGTTGGATTCACGCTTGAACCGCTGAACGTTTTCCCAATCGAAAGCTGTTCGGGCGCCACGAGCTTTACTCCATATCACTTTCACTCACTTATCATTTTATCACAACTGGTTCGCAGTTGCATTTCAATAACGGCTCAAGTCTCATAATGTTTAATTGATGCAAATTACGTTTTTATATTCGCGGGTTTTGTAACAAGGCAAGTTTATTATGTCGTTGGGATGAATAAGTTAATGCAGTTACGTCATATTAACGTTTGTGACTTGGGTGAGATCCAGCTAGAACACACAACTCTCTATATATTCAGTCGTTGACTTGAATTACGTGTAATGCTACGTATACTGAATGTAAAATATATGGTCTAGTCTAGAATAGTCTAAAGCAGGGATATTCAATTTTAACTCTTTTTATAATGTTATTGTACAAACCAAAACAAATCTATCTGTAAGTATATACGTTTATACTAGAAAAAGGTTTAGGACACTTACACGTCATAGTAAACATGATGATCATTAAAAAAAACGGTGGTACATTCATCTTTCAAACTGTTAATACCTACTTATTACCCATTTCCGTTATCCGTTTTTTGACTTGCCATCTCATATACACTATTATACTTAACATCCAAGACTAATGGCCAATAGATGACACCTTTACCTCTCACTTCTATTGACAATGACTTAAGTTTCAAGATGACAATGTACTGGGACCACGTCGAGCACCAGTACGTTTACCTTATTCCCGTATTTCGAGTTGCGGTCATTGTCCAGGATGATGTAACTGACAGGACGTCCTGTAACTGTCAACGTGTTGCTCTGTACGTGTGACACGTTCGTAGTTCCCACGCCGTGTTGCGCAAACGCGTGATTCTGTATAATTCACTTTCCAGACTGTAATGTAATAAACTATTGTCTAAAAAGAATAAAAAAATAGAACTTTGTTTGTCACCTAATTACATCGACCGATCATATACAATGGAGTTATACATTATTTTTATTACTTTGAATTCAAGTGATCGTTAATATCGCATCCGAAAAGACAGGAATTAGAATCAAGCTCACTTATTCATTAAAAAAATACTCATATAACGTTAAACGTAACGTTTTAATAAAACTATGTATAAGCTAAAGTGTATGTATTTTCACATCAAGTAAAAGAAAACCAGAAAAAAATATTACAACTTGAATCACAGAGTTCATAATAATTTATTAGACCAACCAACTTTATTGGTATTTTTTCACCGGAGATAACAAACTTTTTATTAACAAATCATGTATTGTATCAGTTTGATAACCAACTTATTTCCTAAATTAGCTAGAGATCTACTATCCCATAATAAACTATTACCCATAATATAATTAATAACGATAAATACAAACTGATACGATCGCAGATTAAGTTTCTAAGAGCTGATTTATTCAAGTGGCGTGTAGGCATTCAATTAGTTCGTCTATCGGCGCGCACACATTCCACTAATAAAGAAAACTGGTGAAAATGATTCATCTGCATGAGTGCGCGCGTGCCGATCAAACGATTGATCGATTAGCTCACCTTGACTTGAGGTGCATCTCGGTTTTTATGGAGAGGGGTAGGGCCGTAGGACTCAGCGAAATGCCTATCTACATACAATTCCATCCTCACTCGGACGCTCCGGCTGTGGAATGAGCTCTGTAGTTTTCTCGAGGAACTACAGAGGGCTCTTCAAAAAAGGATCAGTGTACAGGTTTTTAAAGGGTCAGTAATACGCATCTAAGACCACCGGATTTGCAGGGTTCCATAGGCTACAATTATTGTTTCCCATCAGGTGGGCCGTATCCTTGCTTACCACCAATAGTCACATAAACCCACTGAAAAATGATTCAATTGACGCAAAGTGCAGTTTTGCGCTTACTGCATCCATTGTCTCTCTCATGTTCACGAAATTAACCTATTTTAACTAAAGTGACGCTCGTCGCTTAACCCTTTTGGCAATCATTATGATACACATTTTTTAATGTTCCTTTTCCGTTTTATTTCTTACATTAACTCGCCTCGCTCGCTTAAACTCGCCGTTACTTTGTTCCACAATTTAGTTGAACATTGCGTGGTTTGAGAAAGTGACTTATTATACATACATATTGTATCAACGCCACCCCAGTCATACAACGCTTAAAAAACGCGGAAGAGTTTCATGTCAACCTTCCATCGGCTAGTTAGTTTTCATTAACACAAGGCGACCGGAACTGACATACGGCACAATGCAACGGAAACAATCGCTCGTTCCCAGGACTCATGGTAATGGTACTCATGCGGACCAGCCTTCAATCATCACTCATTCATTTTTAGCGTCCGTACAAAACTTTGTTCACGGAACACGTATTGAACTAGTGATTACGTTCAAAGTTAATTGCCAAACGGAACTGATTGCTTAATAAAGTATGTCTACCTGCTCGAGTTAGACCAAGAAAAGTCTACAACGATTTTGATAGCATTCGAAGTGCACATGCATTATTTATAAGTCATAATTTCATAGAAGTTTTATGTTTAAAATAACACTTGCATTGCGTGTGCTATGAAATCGTTGCAGACTTGTCTTGGTCTAACTCTATTTTATTTACCGGATTTTTTAAAGTCTAAAACCGCCTTAAGAATTTTTATTATAAAATATAATTTTATAACTACACTAATGATAGTATAACTTTTTGTAGTACTGTACTTTTAAGCATCAAATTTATCCTATGCTTTTCTTTTATAGCAGAAGTTTAATTTAATACTTAACTTGTAGAAAGATTACACGCAATATCATTGTATTGAAAACAAAGCGCTGGAATAACTATAGAGACATTCCACGTATTTACCTGTTAGTACTTATCATTGGATCTCCCGTGTACAGCTGCCCTTTTGTCTAGATAGTCCCACAGTCTCGGTGATTGTCTGTCCTTCGACTATAAATAACCTCACACAAGGCGTTCCTTTTTCAAAACTACAGGCTAGGTTCTTTTCCGTGCTGCGTTTGGTTGTGAACTCGCTACCGGTTTCTCAAGGAAATGTTGTTTATTTTTACGCAAACGTTTCTATTTATATGTATGGGGAAATGTAATTTAGTGCGGTTACGAATATTATTTGGGCATAACTTAATGTACTATTATAGTAGAGCTTTAGTGTAGAAGACATAAACGCGCTCTGTAGTTAAAAGAATTTTCCTCTTTTTGTTGTTTTTATTTCAAACGCAATGTTGATTTCTTAAGTAAATATACACCAATCCTTTATTACACCATAAAGTTAAAAAAAAATTAAAATTGAAATACAAGCTTAAGACTAGGTAACAACAGGCGGTCTTATCGCTAAAAAGCGATGTCTTCCAGACAACCCATGGGTAGCAGGAAAGTTAAGTACTTACAACTTTGAACGGGTAGTGCCTATACATATAAATTAACAAACCGAAGAAGTTTTCTTAGTTAATTACTAATATTTACAAACTGTTAATAGTTTTATCGGAAGAAATTTCAGGAAATATGATTTACCTACATTTTTAACACGTAATCTGTTGTTGCAATGGTTAATTAAATCCTAACACTCAACAGAAGCCGCAGTACAAGATTAGTTTTACCTAACGATTACCCAACTTGGGCCCTTCTTCATTACAATGTCTTACGACATTAGAGAATAGGAATATACCGCATGGATCGCTGTAGTAATATTTGGTTTCATGGTATAGTCGGGGGAGCCCAAGAGACATGCTAACGTGGGAGACTTGAATCATCTTTCATAAGTTAAGAAATATATGAGCTAATAAAACGATGATTGATACTGCCTAACTTCACGCTAGACCAGGCCGGGGCCGGACCGGAGCTTCCAACGCTTCCTTTTTTATGGAAAGCACCATGTGATCACCGATCAGCCGTCATAGATAATGACATGGCGGACGCCTCGGCCCGGGCCCGGCCCGGTCTAGCGTGAGTCATCCTTTATGCGACGAATTATTGTACTAGGGTTTATTTAGTGAAAATTTGAAATCAATTTTTAAAGATGGTTCAACTGTTTCAAGGGTTCAAGTCTTCTGAATTTCCTTTACGGGCATAACAATCAATCAATAAATAACTAGCTATCTGCTTGTACATAATTAGCTGTGTGCCTAAGGTACCTATATATGCTTTCGGTATAGGTTTACTAGTGGATATAAACCCTGATTGCTTTTGCGAAATTTACGATTATTTAAATGCCAAGCTTAAGCTTTACTAACAATAATTCAGAGATAATTAATTGAGCTATGTTCATTAGTCATCTCATCGAATACACTTGCCGACATTTATGACATAAAAACATATCTCCACTAGAATACGGGTCGAAATCTAATGTTTTAATAAATATTTCTGACAGTAGAAGTGTTACTTTTCGGTTGATTTAGACATACTAAATTAGGAATTAAGAAATTCATTGGTACCTACCTAACAAGTCTAGTATACATATTTTACTTTATTATTCAGGTACATAAGATCTATAACATAACATACCTTTTTGCGATTCATATAAATCAGAGATATAGAGTGTACATTTAGTTTTTACTTAGTTGACGTATACGAAAATCTAAATGCCAAGTCATGATATTAAATTCACGTAATACAAGTAGCTGTATACATCTGTGATCTGTCTACATTATAATTATAAACCACACTTCAATAAAAAAATAATATCAATTTCGTTTCGGGCACTCAAATATCGGTAACGTTAAGGCAAATAACATATAATTTTTAATGACACGTCTTTAAAACCATAAATGCTTACAGCTTTACACACAACAATACCGCGTCAATCACCAGGCTCCAGACATCCATCATGAACTGACAGATAGACGAACTAACGCCGGCTAGAACCCAAATGTGACGGCCGCGACTTTCACCGCCAACAATAGTTATCTAATATTATATTAAGTATATTACATCATTTCAGATGCAATCATTTCTCTCTCAATTAAATAAATTACCTTAGAAAGCACATACATTTTTTGTTACTGTAGCATACTAGAAGAACAGATCTAATTGCCATGATTTTTCTTTGTGACTAAAATATTACAAGTTCGAAACTAACGGAGTCATAATATGGACGTATAGTTTACTTTTTAGGTCATCTTGTATACAACTAAACAATACTGTTCAAAATATTATAGACTGAGACATTTTTTTCATAGCCCGAATTAATTCCCTTTTCTGTCAATGTTTTCGAGATCAAATATCAAAATGTGTCTTGAAAAGTCCGACACGTATCTATTAGAACTCTTAAAACGCGTCATGCCAAATGTACGGAAACAAGCAAATATGTGATACCATCCTTATTTCGTCAGAAACGAGAAACTAAGGGTTAACAAACAAGAAGGTATTCTAATTGGTTCAACGGCAACGTATCGTAAATTCTAATATGATTCGAACTAGTTCACAAAGGTCAGATTACTCAACTCATCAAACGAAACCGAGAGTGCCGCCTCTGGGCTCTGGGTCAGC
Source organism: Cydia splendana (assembly GCF_910591565.1). Lineage (NCBI taxonomy): Eukaryota > Metazoa > Arthropoda > Insecta > Lepidoptera > Tortricidae > Cydia > Cydia splendana. The sequence continues at coordinate 6,456,107 of NC_085987.1, read as the reverse complement.
TTTGGGCTTTCACCCGCGTTGCTTAACGTTACACGTATTAAATAACATGCGATAATGTGGCTGTTTACGCTCGGTGAGGCGTCTTCGGGTTAAGTGTGGAATTTGCAGGTTGTTGCTTGAGATTTGTATCTGTCAATGTTTCGGTGCTTGTGAATTAAACTGTAAAATACTAAACATCATTTTTTTCGCTAAAAAGTCATATGATGATTATCTTTTTGATACATCGGTGGTCCAAAACCAGTAGAAGTGAAAAGTTTTTATTTGGCACATGATTATGACAAGTGCGTAATACGATAAACTTAACCTACAACATATAGTTAGGTACCGTGCTTAAATTGTGTCAAACATGTACACGCAAAAAGGGGCTCTAAGAAGTGATCATAAAAGCGACAAGTCAACCGGCGAACATATTGTTTGATTGAACACACGTCTCGGTTACGCAATGGCCGAGTGGGTAGGCAGATCAATATTATGTCACCGCCGCCGGCGACGGCAGGGCTAATGTTCATTGCGCCACCTTCACACCCGGGCGGCCGCCCCACATTACTCGTATGACACCCATTCTTTGCACCCAGCCATTTTAACAAGCCCACGCGTATTTATGGCTTGTACGTTAAACGTCGTTAGGCTTAGACTTCTTGGGATCCAATTAACTACTTAGGACAAAACCGTTAGTTAGTTCATAATAATAACAATTTACGTGGCTTGTGGCAATGTGTTGGCAAATCTAATTTCATCATGGGCTGTTTAAAAATGACTAGTTTAACAGTAGGTACATTGACTTCATGATTATTTTCTGACGATAAATTTTACCGCCACAATAGCTTGCTAAATGGCCGATTTGTCGGACTAATTGTGCTGTAAAACTATTTCTTTGCTCGACACTTTGTAATACTTTGTCATGCGTTTCTGTGCATGATAAGCGTTGCAGAATATAAAGCGTAGAAAGTAGACGATTGTCTAATAGAGTTCAAGCAATTAAGTAACAATTATCTTATCATTGGGGGTAATCGGCGCGGCGTGAAACGATCAAATTAAGCGAACACAAAACACGCGAGTAATGTTTTTTTTTTTCAATGTTGCAGTAAAACACAAAGTAATTATGAAGGAATTTGAGTTCGCTAACCTGGATCGCCTTGACGAATCCGATTCAGAGAAAAGTTGTCAACACTGTTAATGTTTATGCAGATCGCTACGAGGGTTATTGAGCGCATTGCATCTGCGTAGACAATTAGAAGTTAAAGTCGAACAGTTAATACCGTACTTAATAAGAATGTATTAAGAAGATCATAATCATAATCATAATCATAATATCTTTATTGCGTTCATGTTGGTACAAATAAATACAGGTGGAAACTTACAAAATTATGGCGCAACATGAGACCCTGTTAGGGTATTGCAAAACTATAACTAAAAACTTACACATAAAAAATCTATACAGATGGAGATGTTATTAAGTTACCTTACTTACTACTTACTAGTTTGGCGCGATGACCCAAAATGAGTCTGGCCTCCAACACAAGAGCACGCCATTTTACTCGGTCCTGCGCGGAATCACGCCAGTTATCACTGACGCCGAGCTCCCGGAGATCTTTCTCCACTCGATCCGCCCATCACCAATACTACAGGACGGCGTCCAGTCGGTCGACCCAAGTATGCTCTCTTTAAACCACGATCTTCACCCATTCTTTCGAGGTGGCCCAGCCAAAGGAGACAATGTGCTTTGGTCTCATTCCTCACCGTGTTATTATTTACCTATATGACCAAAATGCCAATACAATGTTGTATATTTGAATTAAACCAAGCATGATACTAATTATGAAAAAACCTCATCTTACTCGCGTTGTCTCGGTATATTGCCACGGCTCATGGGAGCATGGGATCCACTTGGCAACTAATCCCAAGAATTGGTGTAGCCACTAGTTTTTACTAAAGTGACTGCCATCTGACCTTCCCACGCAGAGGGTAAACTAGGCCTTATTGGGATTAGTCCGGTTTCCTGACGATGTTCTCCTTCAAATGACTATTCGTACACAAGTTCCGAAATTACTCATTGGTACTTATGTATAAGCCGGGGTTTGCACCCGCGGTTGCAAGTCGCACGTTCTTACCGCTAGGCCGCCAGCGCTTAGTTATGATTCATAACTTATGAATAAACCTAATCAAAGATAATTTGGTAATGATTAACTATCAAAACACTAGAACAGGTCTCGTTTTGCAAGAAACCTAAATAATAGCTCATCACGACCTGGAATGTCGATTTATTACATAAAGTAATTAACACAGTTTTCATCACACGCTTAAAAATTTTGCAACGGCAGGCCACTTCGTATCTGGGCGTGTTTTCGTGAAGCGATCAATGAATTCTCTCTTAATAATTGCGAGCCCATAAAAAGATCGAAAGCTTTGTAATCACGCTCAACGGAATCTCATGCCAATCACGTTGTAGACTGAAGCTTCATTGAGTAGCGTCTTCACCAGAATATCACAAGTTTTTAATAGTTAAGTAACCGTTAAAATTAACCTAAAAATTTATAAGCAAGCGGCAAACTTAGGTAATCTGCATGAATAACATTTGCAGAGGCCAGCGAGAGGCGCATTGAGAAACTTCCTAGATGCCTCCGGTATCAAATGTCAACCGGTGCAGGGCGCGTGACGTAACGTAACCTGCGCCCGCGTACTCACATATTATGAAAATTACGTGTTAAGCATCTCGCTATTTAACTTATTGTTAATCTTCATAATCATCTATTTTTTGTGATTCATCCTTTTGATAGCAGGTCAATATTTTTTATCTACATATATGAACCCTGCTCTTCTTGCTTTTAGCATAATAATATGTAAAGTTAAATATTTTTCACCATTTATATATAAGCAATCATAACGCAGTGTAGCCGACAAGCGCTGTCTCAAGACACGTATAGCTTCACACTTGCTCCTCCATGGACCAATTGGCACAACGATTAGTCGCGTTGCTACATCGTCATCTCCCACAAAGGCAAACACGTGGACACGGCGACAATCATGTTGCAAGTAACAAACAGTGATAACAGCCTCCTTGCGCAACCCGCCGGGTCGCATTCCTCAGAGAGAGTGGCCCTGCCCGCGCGTTGCAAAATGACTCCATAATCGCTGGCGCAAACTGAGGTTTATTTTGAAATTTCAATTAAAATTCAAGAGGATTCGTGTTGATACGTTTCCTCATTGCAATGACAGTTTGACAAATGTTGGAAATCTTCCAAGCGGATAAAGAGAAGCTAGTATCTATTACTAAACTCTCTCACCTTTTGATAATGCTGCCGTCTTGCTATAGTAACTACTTGGATCGCACATTTGTGGGAACAAATCGACTTTTGATGTAACTCCTATAAATTATGTAATGGTCACCTAACAGACTTCTTCAAATTCCATTGCGCACACTTCATATTCGTGTTTGTTCGTTTTAAACTTACCGACCAACCAGATTCCTAACTTTATTTTCTTTTCACAGCGATGGGCCAAGAATCCTTCAAATGTCCTGACGATTTCGGCTTCTACCCTCACCACGTATCATGCGACAAATACTGGAAGTGCGACAACGGTGTAGCCGAGCTGAAAACATGCGGAAACGGTCTCGCCTTCGACGCCACCGACTCCAAGTACCTCACCGAGAACTGCGACTACCTCCACAATGTTGAGTGCGGAGAGAGGACACAGCTTGGTGAGTGTCTGAATAGAATTACTGTCACAGTATATGAACAGATATCCAATATGATCATCACAGGTTCACCCTAGTTTCACCTCAGACTCTTGTTTTAAAGAGACCTAGTTCATATCCATCAGGGAATACATTGGAGAGCGTACATTGCTTAGTAGTTCGCACTAGAAATGACCAGGTCATTTTATTGGTGCGAATAAATACCTGAGTATGTCGTCAGCGAAAGGGCACATTCGCCCTCATGCCTAGAGGGCCGGTAATGGAACCAGGAAGATGGAATGGTAGAGAACTATTCGCGTCTTACTGGAATTTATCCAAGTGGAAAACAGAATAGTAAAATAGTAGTTTGAGTAGGTAATTTATTTTGGACTGATACGAGGAACAAAGCATGTACCTATCAATCTTTGTCTTACATCAGTAGGTACCGAATAAGTAGTAAAACCAGATTTACTATATTTGGTCATATTGACTACAACTAAATTAGTTCCAGTTGCTACTTGGCAAAATAAATTTCGTTTAGAATCGCAAATAAAGTAACACCTGTGCTGAATTTTACCCAGTAACGCGACGATCCGAGCTAATTTTAGGTCAAGGTTACAATTTAAATAATGTCCACGTTAATATACATGTTTTTTCGCACACTACGCGACCAGGATGTCGTGAAGGTCGACGAGATGTGGACAATGCGGTCTGACATTTTATTTTATCTCAAGATTTATAAGTTAAATGTTTTTTCATCGCCCTTGAATATATGTGGTATATTATGGTGATTTTTGACATCAACGATCCATTTATATGTAAATTATAGGTGACTTCATCATGTGGCCAAATTGATGGTCTAATTTTATAAAAGTTTTATTCTAAATATATTTTTAATACAATAATCAAGATATCAACAATAGCGTCTATGTACCTACTCGAAATCATGGAATCAGTTAGCTTTAGCTGTAATCGGCATAGCCTAAGATGTGAAAAACAATGGTGACCACCATTGCTTGCAAATTTCCGCGTCCTAACCCAGCAATATCTTGCAGAACCCCCGATCTCCACGCCCCACTGCCAGAGACTGTACGGTATCTTCCCCGACGAGCAGAAGTGCGACGTGTTCTGGAACTGCTGGAACGGCGAGGCCTCTCGCTACCAGTGCAGCCCCGGCCTGGCCTACGACAGAGAGGCTCGCGTGTGCATGTGGGCTGACCAGGTCCCTGAGTGCAGGAACGAGGGTAAGCTAAACAATGTTCTATTGTTCTACCGCAAAAATATGCTAGAGTTTCCTAGCTTTTGTTTTAAATTCGACTTAAATAGTTGTAGTCAAAGTCAAATTACCGCACGGAAATGACAAAAAATTTAAAGTGTGGGTTTTGCAGTTGAAAAACACCTGGCCAGAAGAATTTACTGTTTTTTTTTTTTCATATAAAATTAGTAACAATCCATTCAGAAATCAGAAAATCACTTAAATATTTGTATTCATATCTAGGCCTTAATTTAAAAAAAGACATCTCTCGTTGCTAACCGTATTCTTCATTCCTCAGAGGTCGCGAACGGTTTCGCCTGCCCCTCCCCCGGTGAGGTCTCCAACGCCGGCTCCTTCAGCCGTCACGCTCACCCCGAAGACTGCCGCAAGTACTACATCTGCCTCGAGGGCGTTGCCCGCGAGTACGGCTGCCCCATCGGCACGGTGTTCAAGATCGGTGATGCCGACGGCACCGGCAACTGCGAAGACCCCGAGGATGTTCCCGGATGGTGAGTTCAAGTGTTTTATCAACGCATACCCTCCAACTCACCCGGTTGAAGGTATAATAATCGACTTCCAATTAACACCTGATAAAATACAGTAGGGTGATAATAGTTGAGATTATGCGTTGTTTAAGAGGCTATATTCTTAAATTATGTCCGAGCTAAAGCATAATTAACTGAGCAACTCGGACACTTATCCCGGTGATCACTTAATGGATACTTGATCATTTGAGACTCTGTGTGATTACTGTCACAGATATATTAATGCTATATTAACCAGTAACCGTCATCCCTGTGACTAACAATTCTTCTGCACTTAAAATAGATATGTATTATGCAATATTTCGATAGTATTGGTAAGGTAGGTATGTAGGCTGCCCGGTTAAATTATTTCCATCAAATATGCGGTTTGGAGCCTTGCATAGTTATTACGGGACATATTTAGGACAGTTTTGAAACTAACATGACTTAAGATGACGTTTGCGCATAGGCAATGTTTGGAGGGCCGTAGTCAATGCCACCAGCTGTAACGGCGCGCATGACAATGACCGCCTGTTCCGCACTCTTCATACTGTAACTGTACATTCATACATGGCCCAACAATACCATTTGCGTTGACAAAAATATTGAATATTTAAATTTCAAACCGAACAAGTCGGACAGTGGACTATGATTCATTAGGTATATTATACGGTTAAAGAACTGTACGACTAGCGCAATTCAATAAAATAGGTTGAGCCAAAAGTCATATCGATAAAGTAAACGCTTCGTCTCGGTATGCAAAAGGACACGACCCATCCTTAAGAAAATGTTTTGAGAACAATGAAACCTTTCAAACTCAGTTCATGGTCCGACTGTGTCGAACAATCGCTTCGATCGAAGATGCGCCGGCACGACCGGTCAAGTCAAGGTCGAAACTAGTTTTTTTTTACTTTTTGCAAGCTCCGAACTACATTGCCGGTCAAGAAAAACAAGTGTTAGATAACGTTACTTAGAAAAGCGAACGGGTACTATTCTTGTTGGCGTTTCAAGGCGGTTTACTCTAACGACAGGAATTTGTTACACAATTCTCTCGGCGACCGGCCGCTCATACATTACACTGTTGACTTGTAGAAATTTAGATAGCCTTTTGTAATTTACTAGTAAATGGCCAGTTAGGTTAAGCAATGGAAATGCCGAAGCGTCTAGCAGTAAGGTGCGCGTCCATTTTCAGCGAGGACTACTACGGAGACCTGGATCTGAAGGCCATCCGCAAGAGCGAGCTGCTGGCCGGTCTTCAGAGCGACGGCCAGACCCGCGTCGCCCAGCCCAAGCCCCTCAAACCCCGCCCCCAGAAGGAGAACTAAACACTCTAACCCACCAATATTCTTAAATACTCACATCCTCTAAGCCCACGGCGCGCATATCAAAACGAACGCCACTTCCTTTTGGTATGCGCGACCGCGTACCAGGTTCAAAAAATTAAAATTTTATAAATCGAATGTGTAGTGAGTTATGCCAATTGATTTGTATTCATTTCTAGTTGCCAAATACTTCTCGTTGTAGCCTTTCTTAACAGTTTCAGAGGCAGGTTAGGAAATTATTTTAGTTGATCATATCGCGGTAGAAATATTTATTTTTATTGTATTTTAGTATTGATAGTCCTGTAAAACCATAAATTTTGAAGTTATCGTATAGTATTACAATGATAGCCCCGTTCCGAAAATACCTCCGGGAGGAGAATTGCATTTACGACCCCGTAGTTCTGTTTAACTAGAGCGGATATCCTTTATTATAAACCATGACCTTGTAAATATATCTTTTTTACTTTTGTACTGAATTTCACTGCGACTGAGTGTTGTTGTTTGATAGAAACTGTAATACCTAAGTTTTATTTTTAGTGATAAAATAAAAAAATATGTAAAATATTTGTTTGTTCTTTACTTGTGTTTTTAGCACTTACACTACTTCCTACACCACACACGGTTGTTACTTTCACAATGTCTATTCCTAATGCACTAGACACTATCTATGGAATAACATTAATACCCACTCATACTCACTCCACTTCCAGCTCTCATTTTCTTCTGTCTAAAGTACTGGTAACAGTTGACCTAACCAGTGTTTCTCAGACCTTTCCTTGGTTATCCAGGTATGTTTAAATTTTACCATTAATCATAACTGTGTACTAGTTTAATATTGCTGTTGTTCTTGTAAACGTTTAAGTTATTTATCAGTAATGATCAAGACACGCTTTCTAACTGGAGATCTCCACTGGACTGTGATGCGCGTGCACATTTACTTTCAGTTGATGAATAAAACTAACTTGCGTCAAGTCTTACTGGTTTAAAAGCCATTCACAATTTTTTTTTAATCTTTGATTTATCACATACCTATGATAAATCAAAAGATTTAGATACGGCAAGGATGGTTATATGGCCAAGTCGACATATCACTTATGATTGGGTATATGTAGGTATACCTACTTAGAAATTCAGACAAAAGCGACTGTGTGCGAGTTCAAATCCACCCTCGGGCTAAGGTCGTAGTCACTTTATAATTAGTATAATTTCAGTAAATAAATATGTAATTAACATTTAAATAAAACATATATTTATTTCTGTAGGTATGTCCTCCAGGACTTCTAGAATCGATTCTTTCCGGTGCGAATTCAAAGTCCATTGAAGACTCTATTTTCTTTTTTTATCTTAATTATTGTTTAATAGACCTTAATAAAACTGTACCGTTTCAGCGAGGACTATTACGGAGACGTGGACCTGAAAGCGCTGAAGAAACTGGGATTCTGAATGATGAGAAGCGGCTCCAAAGACAGACTGAAATTCAATCTCTTCGACTTGTTATGATATGCCTCTTCAGTTAGTTGACAGTTACTTAGGCTGATGGGCACTAAAGCTGGCATTTAGGTATTAGATTCAAAGGGTTTAGCTTGAGTATCGATTAGCTACCTAGTGCTTCACACTCGGAATATACCTACTTGGATATTGTAATTCGAGCTACATATCTAATGTCTGCGTAACCTTCGTTTGCTATGTTATAGAAAGAAACATACCTAACATTAAATACAAGTGATATTATTTACTTTAACGGAACTAAATCGAATATATTTAAGTTTTACAATTACCTCAGAGGTTTCGTGGTCTCGGAGAAGTTTTCTTCGTTAAAATAAATAATGATGTGTGAAAATCTTGAAAGTTTAAAACAGTGAGACACAGCATATTTGAGGAACTTTTCTTCGTGAGGAAAATGTCTGAAACAACTTCAAACTTCACTAAAGGTTCGAATTGTTGAATTTGGTAACTGCCATGATGGTGCATATTATTAATATAGAAATTGAATTGTAGAGAGAAGCCATACAACAGCTTTGTATATACCTACAAGACACTGTCGCCGTTGTTTTGAATCAAGAATTTTTATCACCATTAATTTAATCTGTGTTATTCGCTCATTGATCTTGTGTTTCATTTGCTTCTGTTTAAATTTAAGATCGAAGTATTTGTCAGGGTTGCATAGTCGAAAAGTTACCCCCGTCTGTCTGAAGAGGCGCTCAAATCATTTTGTTTTCAAACTAGTATATAAGTGAGTATACTCATATACACGAATTTTTTGACAAAAATTTTATCATCTGGAAGATTTATAATTGTTGCCAAAAAATGGAATTGCATTGCAATGTTTTAATTCTGACGCTAACGTCGGATTTTAGTCATATCTTAGTTTACGGTAGTTTAGGCTAGTTTTACGAGTGAAATTGGTACTGTAAATAAACTTTCTATTTTCTATGATACCGCTGTGTTATTACCCACTCAAGCTGACGTAAAAGTAATTTCTCTGTATTATTATTGTCAGTTTTCACTGTTATTGACAATAAAACAAATTACCATGGACACTACATGAGTTTATTGACCGTAAAGATTGAACGTTAAAAAGTTATAGAGATATCTCTTCATGTTGAAAAAGGTACATAAAGTACAAGTTATTGTATCCAAGTAGATTTAAAGATATCGCTGCGAAAAAAATCTAAGAATATTTATACAATATCTTAACATTATGTCATTTAACATAGGTACCTACACAATTCTGACCAATGATTCACATCAAACTATCATAAGTAAGTAGACACCTTGTTTGAAGCATATTTACTTTATTTTCGAGTGTCAAGTTCAAGTTTATAAAGAAGAAACCTATTATAAATAGTGCTTATAGTACTTATCAGTTATCACTAATACTCATACCTACGTGATTAATAAAGACACGTTTGAAAGAGAGTCCCTTAAAGATAATTTATAGTCGCTAACAATTTTAACTTACCCTCTCTAAGTACTCTCTATGTACTAGATAAATAATAGTCGTTTAACCAGATTTCACGAAGAAAAGTCGGCGATAAAAACTATAGTTAAATGCAGATATTGACCCGAAGTTATTAGCTGTTCAGCGCAGCGGCACTAGCACTGTGTGTCGCAGTGTGCCGCACCGGGTGTCGTCATGGGAATCACAAATCACTCTAAGTACCTATAGTAGGGATGCCACTGACACCTCGTCCACAAAACACGGTGTGCGCGCTTAAGGCTAAAGGTGGCCACTGACGAGCCTTCCAACAGTCCAAATAGCGTGGCTGCAATCCAAAATCGGTCCGTGAATGTCAAAAACGTACAATGTTTAATATTAGGATGCCGTCCATTTGGATGAATCCATTGTAACGGCATCCATTTGGAAGGCTCGTCAGTGGCCTGCTTAAGCGTATGCTGAGACGCGGGTGACACAGTTCCACGCAGCACAGGGCAGAGCAGTTTTTGTAAAGTATGGAATATCCTTTAGATACGCACGCTGCGGCGCAAGGCGGGCAAACAAATTTTGTACGGAGAATTGAAAATCGACAAATTTAACCCTAACTAAAGGGCGCAGGTGTGTTCAAGAGTCGCTAAAGGTGATTTTGTAAGGGTAAGCATGAAGATAGCCTAATAAGCTGTGTTGACGTTGGCGATGCGACCGAGCTGGAGCTGGCGCACGGCGTCTTGACGCGACAACGCAACGTGCGAGTGAGACGACCAACCTGGAACAGTTATTATACAATAAACAAACAAAATAAAACAGCCTTAATACGTCCCACTGCTGGGCGCAGGCCTTCTCTCATGCGCGAGATGGGGATATAGTCCCTAACGTTGACCCAATGCGGATTGGGATCACACATACATCTTCGAATTTATTCGCAGATATATAAAGGCTTCATTACGATATTTTTTTTCATCGAAAAGCTAGTGGCAAATATCAAATGATATTCCGTACATAAGTTCCGAAAAACTCACTGGTAGGAACCTGATCTGGCATAGTAGAGGCCTGAATAGTATATTTTTCCATCTTTGTTTGAAGGTCAGATGTCACTCGATTTCGTAAAAACTAGTACCCGTGCCAATTTTTGGGATTAGTTGCCGAGCGGAACCCAGGTAGTTTAAGTAAGTCTTTGCGAAATTCCGGAACAACGTTAGGAAGAAGATGATGATTTTTTACGAAAGTGACAGCCGACCCTACTAGTTACAGGGAATACTAGGTATGATTAGAGTTGGGTTAGTTTTCCTATGAGCAACTGGTAGGTATATACTAAATGATATTTCATTTATAAAATCGGACATTTCGGACGCCACACGTAGGTATTAAACAATAATCAAATGAAACTAATCACGAAGGATAGTAAGGAAACATACAATATAAATAATTATATCAATAATACATTTACATAATATACCAACTAGTGAAAATGTAAGAATTCTAAATAGCGCAGGCTTTCGTATGTATATACGACTTACTACGCGTACAGTCACCTGCAATAATATGTTACTCTTCGAAGGCCGCAAAAATTTGTGACACGCTCTTATGACTCTACAAATAAGATCGTGTCAGATATTTTTGCGGACTTCGATGTGTAACATATTATTATTATTGCAAGTGACTGTACCGGTGCGTTCGATATTTGAATTTCGATATCCCTTTAATACTATCACCGCTACTAGGTATTTAAATTCTACTAATAATAAATAAGAATAATATTAATCATTTTTATTGATTTTTTGTATTTTACTTTTATAAATTTTATATTAAAGGAAAAAATGGAAAATTTAATCTTCCGGCAGGACTTAAACCTGCAACCTCCGCAATCCGTGCGCTAGCTCTGCCAATTGAGCTACGGAAGCCTACCAGAATCTTGCGAATCTTTCCATTCCTTCCCTTATGTAAACACGCCTTTGGGGTGGCGTAATTTTTCCATTTCTTCCTTTAATATCAAAATTTGTAATATCGCTCGCAGACGTAAAATGTTTAAAAATTGTTTTACTTTTATATTCATGTTACCTAAATAACCTAGCAAAAATAAATGAAGAGAGAATATAAATCAGATCACTCATAACGTTCTCAAACCTAATATTAGGTCATTACCTATGAAATTGGCGTTTTGTTCGGAGAATTTCAACGAAACACGAATTTCCATACAATTAATTTTGCGGATATTTTTTTGATGGCTAATTCAAACCAAACAAAATTTTTCCAGTAATTTTTGACACCTTTAAGGTATGTTTTCAATATCTCCATTTCTTGAAAATTGGTACCATTAGAAAAATATAAGTAATTTTAATACTCGAACCGACAGCACATGAAAAGACCTATTTTCAAGGCTTAATTCTGAACACTTAACAATAAAAAATAACAATTAATTGTATGTAAAATCGTTGTTTATTGAGTGCACTGTAGTTTTATTGTAATTGTGTATGTACTTTTGTAAAAAAAAAAAACTAGGATCAGACTTATATCTATGAACAAAAACGCCAATTTCATAGGTAAGGACCTAATACATAGATACATACGTGCCAAATGAAAAACGATTTAAGTAACTGCAGATCTAAGTATATTTTTCAATATTTGACCATAATTCACCGAAGCGTAAACATTTACCTAGTCAACGCTTTCTCAATGGGTTCAAAAACTGCATTGCCATATAATCTAGAACTTTCCAAACAACTCCTAGCACTATGCTATTGCAATATTCTAGTCATAGATCATTGCTATTCTTATTCCTTAAGCACCGGGGTAGGCGATGGTATAATTTTGGTATTATGAGTTGTGTTGTAGTCTGTAATAATCAACGCCAATATCGGCGATTTCAATCGCATTTTCAATTGGATTTGGACGTCATTGACAATCTACGGATATGATGGTCGTTCTTGTCTACGTGACAGCGTGATAAAACCGTGTCCGTCACTTTCTATCCCGCGGTGTTAAAAAGTGACAATTATTTTATCACGTGGATAAAATGCATAATACGCCGGAAGTACAATTGATGCTATTTCAAAATTTAATCGATCCGTCTATGTTTGACGGACTTAAATCTATTTCTATAATCTTGAGGCTGCATTTCGATAGGGTCAATGAACGTAAGACCTATTTTTATAAGCTAACGCAAGCATTTGGTATTATTAGTATTTATATGGTTTCTACGATTTAAAGCTTGGGGTTATCATCATAGCTCATTACAGACTCACTCTGAGTGTTGTAGATGGAACTCTTCATGAGTACAGTCTTGCCGTCCGTGGAGGCGGTACCTCCTGGGGCAGGAGCTTGGACCGCAGCGGCTCCGGACAAGTTCACTGATGCAGAGCAGTTCACGCGCGCCGGGTAGTCGCAGATACCCAGCTCCTAGAAATATAAGGTGGACATTTAGAAAAAGGAAAGTGGAATAAGATCAACGTTTTTTTCGTTTGGTTTTTTGCCACTTTGATATGATATTATTTGTACCTACCTAATAAAAAAAAATCTAATTATAATTGAGAAGATTAAAAACACGGCTTTTCCTCACACATTCAAAATTTGACAATTTGTTTTGGAGAGAAAAAACAGAAAGAAGTTGACCTGATATGAATTTTGGAAATACCAAGCAGCTGTGTTTTGGTTAGAGTGACCATACAGAGATATAAAGTATTGTAGGGTCTAAGACGGCTTTGGATTACTCAAATTATTGAGATATCAGTACGTATGGTGTTGAATGCTCGATCCTTGGTCCAACTGATATTTATATTGAAGACATGCCTTGGGGCATCAGATGCGAACGGACGAACTGACGAAGCGAATAGCTGCGTGCCTTGTAGTCTCCTTATGGTTACCTATTATTATGATAGCTTACCGTATTAAATACGAGTTCGTTGGGACACTGGAAGCGCACGGGCAGACGGTTGACGCAGACGAAGAACTCGCCGCAGCTCCACTCGCTGCGGAACGCTTCGAAGTCGCTCGCGCAGCGGATCGGCGTCGGCGCAGGGCGCGCTTTAGCAAACCAGAAATGTTAGAATGTGTAATGAAGACTTTTGACAAGACAACTGCTAACTTAAAATTTTAAAAGTGTTATTCTTTTTACGATAAATGTCACTACACTATGTAGCTGGTTTATTAGTGCACGACACCTTGCATTTTGAGACTATGCGCTGAAACTTGGCACAGTTGGTTCTTAGCTGGTCTTAAGCAGATACAGACAGGGAGACATCGAGAGCCACCTCTCATTTAGTGGGGGGACTGGGGGGAGGGAAGAAGTTCGACGCTGCCGCGCTTCACTTGGAGCAACCTTTCTCTAAAACTATACCTATTAGGGCGTGTGATATATCATTTTCGGATAAATTAAGGATGAGGAATCTATTATTAGAACAAAAACAATGCACTTTCTAACAAAAAAAAAATAAAGTATAAAACACTAAAAAACGTATTTTAGATTTTTTTATAATTACCAATTTTTTTTAAAGTGTTGCAGGATTCTGAAAACAAAAAATATAGTCGTAAAGCTACACTTATTACGTTTAAAAAAATATATAGTTTATTATAAAAATCTGTTGATAAATGGGAGATAAAAAATAATATTAAGCGTTACCCACGCGAAAAAAAAGCACTTATTTTATGACAAATCTGAAATAGATTATTTACGTAACAGATATTTTTTTGCTATGGGCTACCGTTTACGAGTTATTTACGAAAAACTAAAAAAAATAAACGATTGTAGAACAAATAATAAGTAACCTAGCTTCCCACCTTCATATGAGATCACTCTTACCCACGCTTAATATTATTTTTTTATCTCCCATTTATCAATAGATTTTTATAATAGACTATATATTTTTTAAACGTAATAAGTGTAGCTTTACGACTCTAGTTTTTGTTTTCAGAATCCTGCAACACTTAAAAAAAATTGGTAATTGTAAAAAAATCTAAAATACGTTTTTTAGTCTTTTCTACTTTATTCTTTTTTTTTGTTAGAAAGTGCATTGTTTTTGTTCTAAAAACAGATTCCTCGTCCTTAATTTATCCGAAAATGATATATCACATGCCCTAATAGGTATAGTTTTAGAGAAATGTTGCTCCAAGTGAAGCGCGGCAGCGTCGAACTTCCCCCCCCCCCCCCCCCCCCCCCCACTAAATTAGAGGTGGCTCTCAATGTCTCCCTGTCTGTATCTGCTCAAGACCAGCTAAGAACCAACTGTGCCAAGTTTCAGCGCATAGTCTCAAAGTGCAAGGTCCCCATACAACGGTGTGCACTAACAAACCAGCTATATGTATGTACATGTAAACAAAGAAGAAAGTAGTGTTGAAAATTGCCAGGATCAAAATAAATAGCTTCGATTGCTCACATGGTTGTACGATCTAGTGTCACATAAGGTCGAGAGTTTAAATCTCGCAAAAAAATTTAATCTAAAGTAATGTTATAGGCGCCTCTGCTTATCAATTTCAAAGGCAAATTCCACATCATTTTTAGGGTTCTGTACCCAAAGGGTACAAAAAGGGACCCTATTACTAAGACTCCGCTGTCCGTCCGTCCGTCCGTCCGTCCGTCTGTCACCAGGCTGTATCTCATGAACCGTGATAGCTAGACAGTTGAAACATTCACAGATGAGGTATTTCTGTTGCCGCTATAACAACAAATACTAAAAAGTACGGAACCCTCGGTGGGCGAGTCCGACTCGCACTTGTCCGGTTTTTTTTATAAATAGCCGTGATTCGCAAAGTATCAGTTTACATTAGGTATATTTCGTACTCTGGTTGTATTAACCCTTACATCATAATATCATTTGTAACATGATAGCTAGTCTAAATTCTAAATTACCTTTCAAGGTAAATAGATACTTAATTGAGCGATATTGGTATAGGTACAGCGTAATTCGTAATGAAGGAAATATTTTTAAGCTTTGGAAGCAGAATAATATCGTAGTAAATATAAATAAAATCAATTATTCTTGTACTGTTACTAATTAATTCATAAGAAAAATGGGTTTAATTTTATAGCAGATAATAAAAGTTAAAGATTAACTTATGTACCTAGATAGAATCGACACGCGTTCCGTTGCGCAACCAACCTGTTCATTACTTAACGTGGCATTTCCACAGTTGACGACACCTGCTAAACAAAGTTCACAATTTCATTTCCTTACACAATAATTGCGTGTGAACCAGGTGTCGCTAACCTTTGACGAGAAATTATATTACCTACTACGTAAACTATGAGCCATTATTTTATGAGCTATGAAAACAGATCACATTCTATTATATATAATATTTCAAAGAAAAGACTCGAGGAAAAGGTTTGGGGAAGTAAATACGAAGTTCGTTAATACTTACCTAAATACGTACACATTATTGTCGTTCTTTTTGATGCTGGCAGTACAACTAAACTAACTGCACTATTCTATTACTATTTCGTTGATTTTTGTCATGAGTATACCTATTCTGTAAAAATAGGTGATAAAACACCCTATTAACTTTATGAATTAGTCCAAGTATATTTACCAATTAATTTCCTATTATTACAATCCACCCTCTGCGGGTAGTCGCAGTACCCTTCACTAGAGAACAGCAAGCCGCTCGGGCACTCCTGTTCAAAAGCAAAACCGTCCCAGCAGTTCAAAAATGCGTTGCACAGCTTCGGCGAGGGAATCTGAGCTCTTTTCCCAAGGCATAGATCATTCTGTTCAACGACAGGGTCTCTCGGTAGGAGCAACAGCTTGTTCTGCATGATCGGGTCTTGGGCAATCTGGTGTATTACTTCATCTGATACTGGGATCATGTAGGTCGTCGGACGGCCGCCGAAGGACTGTATTGGCTATAAAGTAAAGAGCACGTGTGAGGTGTGAATGTTCTAAAAAGACATTTTAACGCTTTTTCGCACTTATATTTAATTTAGGATATTTTGTAAGATTTAGGTAGAAAAAAGATTAAACAGCTTGTAATTCTAAAGCACAGCATAAATGCATGCATGCATCTTTGGTTCCGAATAATTTAGGTAGGTACTAAGTAATTTATTTAATATGACAGATTAATACTTACGCGAATAAAGTTATAAAATGGTTGGAAAAACGATCCGAAAAAGGGGAACTTGTCCATCTGTTCCGGAAAGTCACTAAGAGGATTGTTGTAAGTTTGGATCAGGTTGCCTTGTTCGTCGTAAACTGAAACAAAATTAATGGTAAGTAGGGCTCTACTTAAAGGTCCTGGTTAGGGTCAACAGCGCCTTACATATGTATATTGCTTGCTTACATATGTATATTGCTTGATTGATTGCTTAAGTAGTGCCCAATGTCGATATTAAAGCGTCCATAAATATCTAGCTAACTATAAAAAGCAGAGTGATGCTATGTACACTATATTTTTTGTTGTTAAAAATCCCTCCTTACACAATCATTACGAATCCAATTTTACAAAAAATTAAAAACGCCATAATTATAAATGTCGAATACACCCTCTTCAAAAATTTACCCGTTAATGCAACTTGGGAAAAGATGCCAATAAGTTGGGAAAGTTCTAGGAAATATCAGAAAAAATCTCAGAAAATAAAAGAAACTTTATTATTAAAAATGGAAAATTCCAATTCTGGTACAAATGTATGTGAAGTGTCCGAAAATTTTCCATGTCGAAATTGTTCAAATTTGTAAACTTTCCGACATCGCATCGTCAGTAAATACTCAATAGAAGACACCTTGGGTTTTAGAATAGAATAAAGAATAGAGACCGTTTATTCGAGGCAAAAAATAGCAAAAAAGTAAGCGAAAAATTTTAGCAAAAAAAGAAAGCGGTAAGAGCGTGCGACTTTCAATCCGGAGGTCGCGGGTTCAAGCCCCGGCTCTTACCAATGAGTTTTTCGGAACTGATCCCAAGTAACACAAAAGTAGCTGAATATTGTTTGAATAATAGAGCATTCCGTACTGTATGCTGAATAAGGTAGCTGTATAACGTCTGTATAAGCGCTTATACAGACGTTATACAGAAGGTTTGGGCGCAAAGTGGGCTAGCCCACGCCGCTTATTACTGAATAACCGTAATGTAATAGCTGTATAAGTGTGTGCCCACACATTGAATCGCTGAATAACACTTGTATAGAGGCTGTCAAAAGCTTCTATACCGCTTTTAAACCAAAGTTATCCAGCTTTGTATAGAATGACTCAGTTAGTCACACGTTATGCAGCTTTTGGTTCAAAAGTGCATTGTTACAGAAAATATATTCAGCTATTTGTGTATGATTTGTCTTCCATTTTAATTTGTGAACTCGTGTCAAAGTGTAGTGTCTGAAATGAATACAAAATAAGGAGGACATTACCCATATATTGATTTGATGTTTATATAACATCAATTTCATTGCGCATGCGACTTTACTGTTAATATATATATATATATATACATTTTATTTAAAATTTTAAAGCGCCGCGTAAATAATGCACTGTTTAAAAAGTAAATATAGAAAATTTACTACTCCACTTTTAAATTTGTACTTTTTTTGCGGTGTTTAGATGTTTTAGTGATAGAAAATGTACTTTAACAAGTTATGCTACGATAAAACTAGTTTTATAAATGAATAAAAATGGGATTTTCAGTTCATTTTCAATTCCTATATAATTGTAGAGGTTAGAATATGAGCAACCGTAATGGCGTCCGACTGTGCTGAATATAAGCTGCTGCCACAGGTATTATGTGCTAAATTTCTGAATAAGCATTCACATTATTCGCGTTACTAAGCTACATGTTAGATAATAATGGTTTTAGAACAACAAGTTTTGAATAACATCAGTATAATAGTAATTGTTTTCTCAATCTTAAAGCCTATTAGGGTTCTGTACACAAATAGTAAAAACCACATAGATCCTCACTAGTTTGATGAGAAACATTATAGGTATGTGACACGGGCAATATTCAATCCTACTTCCTACTAATATTATAAACGCGATATAATATTTAAGTTATATGATAAATCTGGGGGCACGGCAGATTACACAGTTATTTTTTCCGTTATCAGTTCCGACAAATATGTAGTAGGTAAAGGTGTACGCAAAGATGTACGAAGTGAGTACGAAGATGTGTATAGTATGAGTATGGTGTGGTTACGAGTATGGTATGAATATGAATATGGTATAGGTGCGAAGGTGCGGGTATATTAGTAGCGGGTATCACGGGTATGAGTACAAGTATAGTTTGGTATGGACAGTATTGTTTAGGTATGAGTACGAGTATAGTGTGGGATGGGTATGAGTAGACCCACTTGAAACCTAAAAACAGTCTGTTCAAAATCGAATGATCGATTGTGGAGAATCGATTTCGCAATATTTTAATGGGGGTGATTATTTAATTTTTCTCATACCCAGTCCAGTCTACAAGTTTTTAATGCAACAATATCAATAACTAGCATTTGCCACCTTGTTTGCCAACTAGCAACAACCTTAAATGGCCATTGGTAAGCTTTATCTCGTTGCAGTAAGGTATGCAAATGGTCAGTTAACAGTGTTTACGATGGTAGCTAGCAATTGTTTTACGTCATTAAAACGACAATGCATCTTGTGTAAAATAATCAATCGAAGAGAATTGTTAAGAAAACTAAACCTCGATTTTTTTTAATAATGGTTGGATTAAAGAATAAATACGCAAGATGCGTTCAAAATAAAATAAAAACACGCTCAAGCTCAAAGCAAACAGGCTCAAGTAGCACTGTTGACGGTGTATAAACTTATAAATCTACGGAACCCTCTCCACCGCGCATTTGTTGATACTAAGCAGTAGTTTGAATAGCGCTGCTCATTGCGTTCATTTTGCAGCTTTTAGCAAGAAAAGATAGTATATGTGTACTAAAATCGCTATAACTTAAGTATAAGTGTTGTTTTAGTATTTATTATTCAGACGTTTTGTCTATAAAAGCCATAACTAACCCATATATGCAGCTACTGAATAACAAATAATATGTGGATTTCATTACAGCTTCCAGTAATAGCGTCCACCTTTATTCAAAAACTAGCATTAAAACAGAAACAGAAACAGAAACTGCAGTCACTATCACATTTTTCTTAATATTGTCTGCTTAATATCTCACGACACAAAATATATACAGCTAATTGCTGCTAATGCTGCTATTATGCAGCTTTTAGTAACCACAAATGCTTTAAGCTGAATAATGTCTGACTTACTGTGTAAGAAATAAGTATTATTCAGCTTTAATATGCAAAACCGATACTATGCCAAATTTATTCAGCATTTATTGGTATATAGACCCCACTAGGCCCACATATTTTCTTATTCCGAATTTAGTAATTTCCACCGCTTATACACAAAATTTATGCAATCTTAATTTGAATAAGATGATAATTTTACTCTATTATCCTGCTTGTGTGTTACTTGGGAAGCCACGAAATGGTCCCGACTCAGCATGATGCTAGCCTGGCTGGGCTTCCGCTGAACTTTCAAAACATACCTACCTTAAAACATTCTATAAAGGTCATTGAATGACGGCCTCGAACTTATAGACCTATCCGATTCATCTTAAACACAAAGTCATCCTCGCAGCATGTTCGTACCACCAACAATATAAATCAAGCAGAAAGCTGCAAATCACCCTTTATACACCGCACCGCGTCCTGTCGTGTTCTGACAGTCCGATAAAATGTGCAACTATACAGGGAGGAGCTAAAATCTGCTCTAAAATTATAAAATACAAAATTTTAGACTTAAAGCGGATTCGCACTACGTCCGATCCGAATCCGATCAAAACCCGTGAAAATATGGTCCGTAGTAGACGTAGAACTATTTCTATGGTAAGTTACGCACCGCACACGTTGAATGACGGAAAGAAATCGGATGATCTAGTACGTAACTTACCATAGAAATAGTTCTACGGCTACTACGGACCATATTTTCACGGGTTCGGATCGGATTCGGATCGGACGTAGTGCGAAACCGCTCTTACCTATCCTCTGCCAATTATTTATTGTGCTTTTGAATTAAGAAACTTTATTTTATTTCAATAAGAAATCTAAACTCAAATTGAATTTACAGATGTACAAGTACACCGGGAGTATAGGAGAGGCTGGCAACAGGCGCTTGTAGTGAAAGGAAAAGACGAACGTGAAGTTTTGAACAAATGTAGTGCATAATTATTTTCCATCGTACATATTTTCACGGAAACATACGCTATTTCAGTCAGTCTCGGTACAAAAAGTACTGAGGTTGGCTGAAGCAGCGTGACACTACGAACGTTTCCGAGAAAATATGATGGAAAACAATTATGCACTACATCTACCTAAACGTACACTAAATTTTAAAATAGCTTTCCTTTACTGAATTATAGTTAAAAGATACAACATGAACTCCAAACAATGTAAAGGACTGTCTGCCTTTTAATAATCTTACTAAACTGTCGAGTATCATCTGAACGACTACCTCAACCTGTTAGTCAGCTCACACCCTGTATACTTCCGACTACGACCTGAACACCCCGTTCAAATTGACAGCGGATGATGAATAGCGAACTTTAAATCTTACACCATTACTCATAAAGGACATAATATATGTGCAGGATTATTTAGAAGGATATTTTCCTTTTCGCTGTCATGGCCGTACTAAGTGTGCGATATATGTATACAATAAAGATTACATGATTATAACTATGGGGACATAACTATGTAAGGGAAAGACCTTGGGTATTAATGTCTTTGCAGTTAAAAATATTATGCTATATAATAGTACCATTACGATACAAGTGCGAGAAATAGGAAATTGAAACGAGTGGCGATAAAGTAAAACACGACCGAAGGGAGAGTTTTAAATCGACACATTTTCTTATAATTTTTCAATGCTCCTCTTACACTTATTAAATAATAAACAAGCTTTGGTTGATATACCTACATAAAATTGTGTCTAAATATTTTATGTAGATAAATGTTAATATCCAGAGTGGAAAATAAGGACTACGTTTGTATGAAAAGGCGATATCGCGCGGTGGTCCACTTTTGTCTTAACGCAAATACGCTGCAGTTCAAATGCAGCCAAAGAAGACTTATTCTTTGTTAACTTTAATCGTCTTTACAAGGCACATTGGTTACAAGGTTTAGTAATTACATATTTTCAATTTCTATTTTTTTAAATATTAATGGACTCTAAATATTAAGTAAATCTATAGGGTCAAATTTTATTCAGCAGTCATACTCTGCGTAGTGCAATATTATATACTGAACAACTTTTATTATGGAACCAATGCCGTAATGGCGAAAAATTTGGCTGTTTCATACATTTCCGGCTGATGTGATGCCGCTGATTTCTATGGAACAAAATTTCGGCATTGGTCCCATAATATAAGTTGTTCAGTATGACCAATAAATTCATTACGCACATTATGGGTGGTGAATAAAATTTCACCCTGTATAGAAAACGCGTTAAAATAATAACATATAAAAAGTAACACAAGTAAAGAGAGGCGGTCGGTAAAACAGAGATTGCCTGTCAAATTATTATAGATAGGTAGGCATAGGCAGGATATACAAATAGACATAATATAATATAAGGCTGGCAATCTTTTTTAATTCAGAGCTGCGTACGTGTACCTACACTGTATACAGAGATATCCTCAAAAAGGTCAGAAATTCTTAATAAACAAATTACATAAGCTGGCTAGCAAAGCGACTATATACTCATAAAATAAATATAAAAAAAAATAAAAGCATACTCACAAAGCAATCTCTTATGACGATTTCCATTCGATGTTTTTTCCAGCAAGGGATTTGCACAGACCAAATGGACCAAAGCAACTAGTACAACTATTTTCATCATGATGACAATGTAAAATCAGGGCCTAAGGGTCCAAACGCAGCCTGGACAATGTCAGGGACAACCCGAGATCCTAGCTTTTATAGCATCGCCAGTACAAACAAGTACCTGTATATGAACATACGTGGGCTCTAGTTTAAGCCAGGATGAAAGTTTATAAGGATACGACGTTTACGATATTTTTATAGTGTGGTCTCGTACTTTTAAGGCACAAGATAACTTGAGGCATATTATTGTTATGATTACTGTCAGTTGGTGTAAAAATATTTATTTACATAAAATCTTCTAGGGATTCAATTTCTTGTATATTCTTTATTATATAACTTACCTGTATATAGTCTGTTCGAGAAACGGAAAACGGTGAAAAATAGAGATAATACTCCTAAAAATACGTGTGATACCTCATTAGATTCGTAATGATGTCTAGAAAAATGTATTCGAATCGTGTATTAGCACACAAAAAATATCAAAAGTTATAAACAAAATAAGGGGGAAAAAAGTAGATATTTTTTATTTCCCTAATATCTCAAAAAGTATTAATATTTAAGAAACCAAAATTAGTATTATAAAAGAGGAGGATATTTTCAATCACACATTCCATACTTGCAGAACTGTATCTCCATTATTTATAGTTTTTATTCAACGCTGAACACAGCCCTCCGAGCCTCATATTCGAGAAACGCGCGCGGCGTGAAAAATCGGTTACGTAACATTAAATATAATTTTAAAGATATTAAATATTGATTGAAAAATTTAAAAAAATTATGGTGTATTTAAAACATGTTAACAAATATACTACTTGTATAAATTTATCTTAAAGTTATTTTTTCAATAAGTTATGCAATTGTTAATAAACAAATTTTTCTCGAACATCCTTCTTTATTGAAAACGAAAAAAAATTTATAAATAACTATTGTAAAATTTTGTCGCTTTCTAGAGCCCTTCTCATATACATGCTTAATAAGATCAAATTATAAAAGTTTTAATAAAGTTAATACTTTGCTTAAAATAAGTTTTAGATTAACATAGAAAATTGTCGAAAAACGAAAAATCAAGGTAAAATTGTAAAATATAAAACAATATTATAACCAAACTATTAATTTTTTCAGAACTTTTATAACGTGATCTTATTAAGCATATATATGAGAAGGGCTCTAGAAAGCGAGGAAATTTTACAATAGTTATTTATACATTTTTTTTTCGTTTTCAATAAAGAAGGAATTTCGAGAAAATTTTGTTCATTAACAATTGCCTAACTTGTTGAATAAGTAACTTTAAGATAAATTTCTACAAGTATTACATTTGCTGATATATTTTAAATACACCATATTTTTTTTAATCTTTCAATAAATATTTAATACCTTTAAAATTATATTTAATGTTACTCAATCGCTTTTTTACGCCGCGCGCGTTTCCCGAAACTGAGGCGCGGAGGGCTGTGTTCAGCGTTGAATAAAAACTATAAATAATGGAGATACAGTTCTGGAAGTATAGAATGTTTGATTGGAAATATCCTGCTCTTTTATAATATTAATTTTGATTTCTTAAATATTAATACTTTTTGAGATATTTGGGAAATAAGAAAAATCTACTTTTTTGCTCCCTTTTTTTGTTAATAACTTTTGTAATTTTTTTGTGTGCTAATACACACTTGGAACACATTTTTCTAGACATCATTACGAATATAATGAGGTATCACACGTATTTTTAGGAGTATTATCTCTATTTCTCACCGATTTCCGTTTCTCGAACAGACTATATAGAGCTTTTGTTACAGTCATAATCATAACCATAACTCTAAATACTGTAATTTTTCCTTTCGAAATTCTAACTCTTTGCTATAAGCATGGTATAATAATATACTCCGCCTGGTACTCTATTCCCGTCTTTTCTAGGTCACCTAACTGACACAAGCCTACGTCATCATGCGACAGCGCTATATGATAATATGCGATAGCGCTATATATAGCGGCCATGTTATTGTGACGTAGGCCTGTGTCACTCTGGGAATAGAAGACCATGTTTTATTAGACCATGGTTATAAGTACATATATTTTCATGTCGAATTTAAACTGTCGTGAGACATAGGTACTAACTTAAGCTAATTTAACGGTTTTAACTCACGTGTTTTTTTTAGTCACTCGCGCGACATATTTCAGAGAGCCTAGCAAACATGTCGCGCGAGTGACTAAAACACGTGAATTTAAACCGTAAAATTCGCTAAATTTTTTCATGTCTGTATTTATTTTGAAAATGTGAAAAATAATGAGTTCTGTTTAAGGTGCTTCTTTACTAATCATCACAAAATGATTTCTTTTTATATTTATTTTATTGACATTATTTTAACTATTTTATCAAAACTTATATCATAAACCCTCTAGCGGGCTCAGCACGGTTCCATTTTTATCGACTATCACTATGCGCGTCCCTTTCGCACTTACATACTTGTTAGAACGTGACAGATGCCTGTCACGTTGACAAGGTGACAAGGGATAAAAACGCGACCGTGCTAAGCCGCTAGGATGCGTTAAAAAATTGTAAATTACGATCAGCATAAAGATAAACTGTTTCGTTAGAGCAAAATTCTTTAAAATGTGATAATTGCATAATAATATTATATCAATATCGATTTAATGATTATTTTCATTCAAATTTCAAACAACTCTGATAGACAAAGCAATTTGATTATTCTATTCTATTCTAATATCAATTTTTAGGGTTCCGTACCTCAAAAGGAAAAAACGAAACCCTATAAGGGATCACTCGTGCGTCTGTCTGTCCGTCTGTCCGTCTGTCACAGCCTATTTGCTCCGAAACTACTGGCCCAATTTAGTTGAAATTTGGTACACATATGTAAGTCTGTGACCCAAAGACGGACATGTAACGTCAACAAATGAATTTTTAACATAGGGGCTACTTTTGGGGGGTAAATAAGAAAATTAAAAAACAAAGTTTAGCAAACTATATCGTGTTATATAACAAACGAAAGGGCTCATTGTGAGAATCTCAAGCATATTTTTTTATAATTTTAGGATAAATAACTTAGAAGTTATTCAAGAAAGTAGACAAAAAATGACCATCCCTCCCCCCTCTATCTCCGAAACTACTGGGTCTAAAATTTTGAAAAAAATACACAAAATAGGTCTTTACCGAAAGATGACAGGAAAACCTATTAGAAATCTACAGTCAAGTGTGAGACGGATTTAGGAACAAAAATGCGTTTAGGTAATTTTAGGGACGCAGCAGCAATGGTTTAAGTGAAAAGTGGTGTAGGCAGCTATTGCGAAGGCCCTAGGCCGATATCTGCATAAGGCCGAAGGTCCGAAGCGTCCCGAAGAGGTGTGCCTTTAGGTTCAAGCGTGAGTCCGATTGAAGACAAAAAATGTCGACTAGGCTGTATCTGGCACACAGCCGCAATGGTACTTGTACTATTGATTGATTAGGTACTTGTACTGTTGTTTTGGCACTAATATCTGGGAGACCGAGCTTTGCTCGGAAAACATAAAAACTCAAAGATGCACGTTTTCCCAGAGATAAGACCTAGCTAGATCGATTTTTAGCCCCCGAAAACTCCCATATAGCAAATATAATGGAAATCGTTACAGCCGTTTCCGAGATTCCGAAATATAAATATAAGTAAATAAATATATAAAATAAATAAATAAATAAACATTGGGGACATCTTACACAGATCAACCTAACCCCAAACTAAGCATAGCTTGTACTATGGGTACTAGTTAGGCGACGATATAAACATACTTATACCGGATGTGGCCTGTAATACGAGCAAAAAATTTTACTGTAGGCTATACTCCTCAAACTGACCAACATTTGTTCAGCGACTTTTAAAAATAATGAAGACTTCGTATTTTTCATACAAAATAAATATTATCTTCAATGTACGCCATTATCATTCTGACTGATGTTGCTTGTCACGCCTTAAACATAACAAAATTCGCAATACATTGCGTCTTAGAAAAAACTTTAAAGTGTATTAAAAATCGAAACTCGAGTTATTTTTAAAAGTAGCTGAACAAATGTTGGTCAGTATGAGGAGAACGGCCTACAGTTTAATTCTTTTTGCTCGTATTACAGGCCACACCCGGTATAGATAAATACATACTTATACATATACATAGAAAACACCCATGACTCAGGAACAAATATCTGTGTTCGTCACACAAATAAATGCCCTTACTGGGATTTGAACCCAGGACCATGCACAGAATTGCTCGTTTAAAAGTATAAGATATGTATTATCTCTTTTCGACCTTCGCTTTTAAATCACTTGCGGAAGTTTTGGGAAGCGCGAACCCGCCGGACGCTCCGAGCTTTCAGCTCTACGCGGAGCTCGGCCTTCAGTCTTCGCATTTGGACACTTGTACTATTGTTCGGCATTTAATATTCCTATCCAAGTATCCAAGCTACTTTGCATAGTTGCAGAGATATAAGCCATCGCGCCACTTCATGTTACATCTGGTTTTTGAACTGACCCATTCGGGTAAGTATTTCAAAGTTTCACTCACGTTACACGTACAAAAAAAATTCACAGATTTCGTGCCTCACACGACTATCGAGCACATTGGAAATGAATCTACGGAATTCGAAAAAATATTGTCGCTGAGCGACGAGAAAGTCTGGATAAGGAAAAAGTTACAAAATAAAACTACAACGTTGAATGATAATTATTTTATTCTTAGACTAACACAAGTATCCTGGACATAACGCATGTGAACAAACAAATTGCAAAATTTCCACACGCGTATCCAAGTTTGAATAATTGTCGCCGTGGCGCATAAGTATAGGTACATATTTCATTTTTCGATTAATAAGCAGGATATATTAATGTTCAAAGTACAAGAAAATTATTACACGGCAAATCCGTAGTCAACTCGAGAAGTGGTGATCGGCAGCGGCCCATTTGCTGCAAGATATGAAATTTTCTTGACAGCAGTTTGACGCGACGAGAGATGACCATAACAGCGTTTGTCTATGTTGCACCAAACCTGAGTTCCAATAGGTACTACCAGGGTTCAGCATCAGCTATCTTGGGTAATGCTCATCATGACGAATCGGGTGTCCAAAACAGCGTGTGCCTATGTTGCACCAAACCTGAGTTCCGCTAGGTACAACCAGGGTTCAGCATCAGCTCTATCTTGGGTACTACTCTCGTAAGTGCTCATCAAGACGAGTCGGATGACCAAAACAGCGTGTGCCTATGTTGCAACAAACCTGAGTTCCTTTAGGTACAGCCAGGGTTCAGCATCAGCTCTATCGTGGGTACTACTCTCCTAAGTGCTCATCGAGACGAGTCCGATGACCAAAACAGCGTGTGTTTATGTTGAATTAAACCCGAGCTCCACTAGGTACTGCCAGGGTTCAGCATCAGCTATCTGCTAGCAGCCGCCAGCAACATGCTGAGGTGAGACCATTTCGTGGCACTTTTTCTTTTTTATGTTTCTCTGTATAAGTTTTTATTTTGTGTTCCCTCTCCCTCTCCCTCTCCCTCTCCCTCTCCCTCTCCCTCTCCCTCTCCCTCTCCCTCTCCTCTCCCTCTCCCTCTCCCTCTCCCTCTCCCTCTCCCTCTCCCTCTCCCTCTCCCTCTCCCTCTCCCTCTCCCTCTCCCTCTCCCTCTCCCTCTCCCTCTCCCTCTCC
This sequence comes from Cydia splendana, assembly GCF_910591565.1. Classification (NCBI taxonomy): domain Eukaryota; kingdom Metazoa; phylum Arthropoda; class Insecta; order Lepidoptera; family Tortricidae; genus Cydia; species Cydia splendana. Next base: position 6,427,927 of record NC_085987.1, on the reverse strand, counting down.
CTCTCCCTCTCCCTCTCCCTCTCCCTCTCCCTCTCCCTCTCCCTCTCCCTCTCCCTCTCCCTCTCCCTCTCCCTCTCCCTCTCCCTCTCCCTCTCCCTCTCCCTCTCCCTCTCCCTCTCCCTCTCCCTCTCCCTCTCCCTCTCCCTCTCCTCTCCCTCTCCCTCTCCCTCTCCCTCTCCCTCTCCCTCTCCCTCTCCCTCTCCCTCTCCCTCTCCCTCTCCCTCTCCCTCTCCCTCTCCCTCTCCCTCTCCCTCTCCCTCTCCCTCTCCCTCTCCCTCTCCCTCTCCCTCTCCCTCTCCCTCTCCCTCTCCCTCTCCCTCTCCCTCTCCCTCTCCCTCTCCCTCTCCCTCTCCCTCTCCCTCTCCCTCTCCCTCTCCCTCTCCCTCTCCCTCTCCCTCTCCCTCTCCCTCTCCCTCTCCCTCTCCCTCTCCCTCTCCCTCTCCCTCTCCCTCTCCCTCTCCCTCTCCCTCTCCCTCTCCCTCTCCCTCTCCCTCTCCCTCTCCCTCTCCCTCTCCCTCTCCCTCTCCCTCTCCCTCTCCCTCTCCCTCTCCCTCTCCCTCTCCCTCTCCCTCTCCCTCTCCCTCTCCCTCTCCCTCTCCCTCTCCCTCTCCCTCTCCCTCTCCCTCTCCCTCTCCCTCTCCCTCTCCCTCTCCCTCTCCCTCTCCCTCTCCCTCTCCCTCTCCCTCTCCCTCTCCCTCTCCCTCTCCCTCTCCCTCTCCTCTCCCTCTCCCTCTCCCTCTCCCTCTCCCTCTCCCTCTCCTCTCCCTCTCCCTCTCCCTCTCCCTCTCCCTCTCCCTCTCCCTCTCCCTCTCCCTCTCCCTCTCCCTCTCCCTCTCCCTCTCCCTCTCCCTCTCCCTCTCCCTCTCCCTCTCCCTCTCCCTCTCCCTCTCCCTCTCCCTCTCCCTCTCCCTCTCCCTCTCCCTCTCCCTCTCCCTCTCCTCTCCCTCTCCCTCTCCCTCTCCCTCTCCCTCTCCCTCTCCCTCTCCCTCTCCCTCTCCCTCTCCCTCTCCCTCTCCCTCTCCCTCTCCCTCTCCCTCTCCCTCTCCCTCTCCCTCTCCCTCTCCCTCTCCCTCTCCCTCTCCCTCTCCCTCTCCCTCTCCCTCTCCCTCTCCCTCTCCCTCTCCCTCTCCCTCTCCCTCTCCCTCTCCCTCTCCCTCTCCCTCTCCCTCTCCCTCTCCCTCTCCCTCCACCTGCGAAACATGAAGTCATAAATGTCCTGTGAAAAATGTCGTTCTGACTTTTTGACTATTTTAAGGTTAGGCTACAGGGCAAACCCTTAACCCGATCGTCTTTGTTCTAGGCTCAAATTGTAGCTGACTAAATTGTCCAGAGCCGTTTTTCTCAAATTTTTGATATCATTCTTCGTTTCCAAATTATCGAGCACCAAAATCAAAAATTCGGAAAAAATTGAATTTTATTTTCACTATTTCGACCATAACTTTTTTTGTTAATGACTTTCTCGAATAATTATTTTTGCACCTTACAGCTCTCGTGATTATGCGTCTTTTGAGCCTATTTTTTAATATCATATCTTCACAACTTTCCGAGATATAAGGGGATCGCACTTTTTCGTGAAATCGGACCGTATACTGGAGCGAACGAAAAGACATTTCCAATGTCAAAATTGCTATAAATTGTGTGATGTACGGAACCCTTGAAACGCGAGTACGACTCGCACTTAACCAGTTTTTTCTTCTTCAATTATCATTCTCTTTATTTATTTCTCATCTTAAGTTAGGTTATTTTATAATATGAATATAAAAGTAAAATATAAAAACACTTACAAAACAATAAAAAATAATATATACACATTATAAAAAACCTAACCTAGGGTGCCGCCAGCAGCGGGGCAAGGCCCAAGCTACCGGTGGTCAGGGCTGCAGAGAGAGGAACCGGCGGACTATCCGCGCCGTGTCCAAGATCACCGCCTTCTGCATCTGACCCTTGATCCAACCACCTAGCGAGAGTCTCTCAAGGTGTTGGTCGAGACTCTTCGCTATTAGACCGTTTACTGAAACGACTATCGGGACAATGATCGTCGAATTATCATTATCAATATGATTTCACACAAACAAAGTTGCGGGCAGAAGCTGGTTGTCTTCATCTATGTTTTCCAATCCAATGAAATTGTCACTTGAAGTAACGAGTACTATCTACATATACAATCTCACACACATTGTATGCAACATGAATTCATAATTATATTTATAGGAAATTATGAAGTTCACTTATCAGTTATTACAGTACAAATATGTATATAATTTAACCCCATTTTTCTTGTCTGTAGCAGTACTACTACCAAAAACTACTTTTACGAATGCCTTATTCTGGATTGTTGAGTTTACTTGTAAATGTGATTGCAGTGGCTATTGCAGGTTTAAGTCATTTAATTAAAATACATATTGTGTGAAACACATAACACGGCTAATTTCTTATTTTTAGTGAAGTAACAGAAGAAGATTTACAAGTCAGCCTTTGCATAATTCAGGGTTCGGATAATAGATATTCCAGATAAACGAGGTTCCACAGTACTTCATGAACAAAGCGTTTTGCGCTTACCTAGGTACTTATATTTTTTACCCCGATTACGCAGCGGAATCTATTTATGACTGCCTCTTTCGCCACGGGATGTATACCTTCAAATACAGGGTGATTCATGAGACGTGAGCAGGACTAATCCTGCACACTCATAATTGATCGATCACCTTCGTATTTAGGTGAAACAACCACACTTTTTCCTATTTTTTAACTTTTTGGCGAGGGCACATTTAATTCTCTACATGGTTACCCTATACGACCTAATTAATAAACATAAAACCTCTTTAACCGTAATGACAGCATTTTGATTACGAAGAAAATAAACTGTCACACTTGAGTGAGATATGAGTTTTCAAAAGTAACCAGACCGTGATGACAGTGATGACATTCAATTTGGCACAGAATATCGGTACCTAGTTTAGTATTCTAATTTAAGGGTGACCATGCATGTCGTAAATAAATTAATAACTTTTTTTTTCAACACGTTTAGAAAATTAACGTTAACCTCACTAATACTGATACGATGCAGTTGCTTATAATTTACGAAATGCGCAGTGTTAGTCCAGCTCACGTTTCCTGAATCACCCTGTATATTCAATACATGTATTCCAGATAAACATCGTGTATTTCTTCAATAGCATGTATTTTAGAAAGATACCTGGTGTTATATCGCGAGTCTATAGAACGAATCGGGTACTAAGCATCCTGCTACACGATAAGGCAGTGTAATCAAGTAGGTATTCTCTTTGATTTTTGCTTGAACGAGTCAAGATCTTTAGCCAACCATTTTAACAAATGGGTTACGGGTGCCTTTCGCAGATGGGACACTTGAACCCACAGCTTGACCATTTTATGAAAAACAGACAAAATATTTAATTTATCAGCAATTCACCGAAACGACACCTGTTTTGATTTTGGCTAAGTTTACCGGACTACCCCTAGCCTCGATTTGATCATATCTACTGCAGATTTGTTATACTCCGTTTACATTTTCTTATATCACTGCTCCAGCCGAATGTGTTTCTACAAATGAATAATACATATTCATTGCTCTCCTCGCTGCACCTGACGCTGCTGATCCTCTGACTGTCACCGTAAAATACATCTCTGGCATTAACCTCGGCATTTACACGATATTTCTGCTACTTGCCCTGCTCACTGGCCTACACACAGCGGCAGAGGGTAAACGTACTGGTGCTCGACGCGGTCCCAGTACATGTCACCTTGAAAGTTACGTCATTGTTAATAGAGGTTACAGCAAGGTGTCATCTATTGGGCATTAGCATGTCGAGCACTATAGTAAGTTTACCTTAGTGTACATGTCGTAATACTGGTTCATCTAAAAGGCTCCAAATCAAGCTTATTATTGGAAGATATCTTTGAAAAAAGGAAAAAAAACATAACACGATTCAAGATCATGTAGGTATGTAAGCCGTTTGACCAATTTTTGGTGTCGCCATTAGGTTTAACTACACACTTGTATTCGCTAAGCAATTGGAATTACACTTAAGATCTTTCTGTACAACAGTGCTATATCGCAGATCGCTGCAAAGTACGATTTGTATCTTGATGGAGAGCTCAAGAATGCCATTATTCACTTTTATCAGAAGGAAAGTGTTTTTTATTCTCTCAAATCTGGCGGGTGTAATATGGTCGTGTATTAATAATTTACTGGGGATAAGACGTCGCGTTCTGATAGGTAAGTCTAATTCATAGCGATAAATGATAAAAACGCAATCAATACATTCCTACGGACTCAGATTTTTGTATTAAAACTAGAAGTTATTTTTTATAATAGTACTTAAATATCGAAATAATATTAATTTGCAGCTTGATAGCTATACCTCTAGGTCTAGATGTAACTAAATAAGTGGACAATTAACTTGTTTTGTTTTATTCTATTCAGTTTTCTAAGTATCATAACATAATATCTTAATATTAGATTTTTAAAATATAATTACGAGCACATCCTACTTGTTAATATATAGATTACGTAACGTACATACTTAAAAATAAAAGAATCTTCGATGCCCGTCATTTATATTAATATTGCTTTGAATCTAAATATAAGCTACTATAGCCCCATAAAGTCCATTTTAGCACGGAAAACAAAATAGGTAGCTTGCTAGTTAGTTTGTTCCTAGAACGCTGTGGGCGAACAGTGGGTGCTATGTCCGAATACTCTTATTAAGGGACCCTCTGTATAGGTATAAAGAAGGGTCTAAGTTACTTGAGGTTTACTGTAACATTTGTCAGTTTATATTCAAAACGAAGATGTTCACTTAATTATACTAACGCCTACGAAGCCCTTCATTAGTACTGTTAATTGCGATTGAATTCGCATCCCTTTAGAGGAATGTCCTTACATACTGACTCTATTTCTGGTACAACCCCGCACGGTAGCAAATTTACATACACGATTGTAGTCTATAGGTAAACGGCGAGTATAGGATTTGCTTTAATTTATATATTAGCTCTTAATTGGCTACTATTTGTGCCGCAAAATTTTTGCAGCTGATTGTGGAAACCAAAATAAATATTTTGATGTACTTATGTCATGGGCGTCAATCTTGTAGTCTAAAATAACTTGGCATTTGGCAGTTTATGGTTAGTACAAATAAGCAATGCGTTTTCACATCAGATTAATGTATTGTTATCTGTGTCATATAAATATAAACAAGCTTGAATAAAGTTTCAAAATTATATGACTATTAGAAGTAGGTTTAAATGGAGTATTAAATTATTATTATGACGTCAACACATGTCACTTTCGCAGGTTAATTTTGCCCCAGTTATTATGTTCGTGTATTGCATAAGTCAACATTATAAATTCGCGAGAAACATTTATATTTCGCTAAGTACAAACCGAATTACATTTTTACTTTCAAATGCAGTATTTGCGTTACTTTCCAACATGTGCATAGTAAATAAGTTTTACTGTAATTTGATCGTCATTAGTCAAGTGTGATCGTTTTCTACATGATGTAAAACATATCAATATCGAGATATCCAGTCAATGCCTTAGTGTTGAAATTTTTCCTTATCTAATCACTTTCCGGGTTGAATTGTGTCGTATCTTAGGACCCTGGGGTCCGCTAGAAAACTCAATCACAAATCTTTATCTTTAGCTTCTTACTCGCAGAAAAAGTACTTTTATATAAACATGGTGGCCAATTTGAACAGCATTCCGATATCAAAATGATGTATATTTGTTACCATTACCATTTCGTGGCTTATATGTTAAGTTGTGATACCTACGTGTTGTTTTCTTAAGGTGACAGTCCATTTCCAACGACAGCTGCACTACTGTTCATTTTACTAAGGAAATTGTCAATAACACCGACGCGTTTAGTACCAGTAGTGCAGCTGCGGTCAGAAATGGAATGTTACCATTATTTTATTTTGCCTTGAATAAACGGTCTCTATTCTATAATTATTCTATTAGCGCGTGCGTTCGTACATGTATTGGCGCTAGCGAGACGCACTGGCCAATCATTACAAAAATGACCTAAAATAGGTAACATCAAAATTTAATTTCGAATTGGCCTATTGGTCTCGTTAGTCCCGAGAGTCCATTAATTTGGCCAGAAATAAAATATTAATTGACGTTAGAGTTGGTCCACTATTTTGCAAGCCAACGGATCGCTGAAAGTAGAGTATTTGAACAAACGATTCGCGGAGTGAAACCGTCTCGAGATGTGCACTTTCTCGCACGCTCGACGAAAGCAAGATTTGCGTGCACGCACCACTACCCAGTGCCCACTGCTGGGACTATCTTTTATACCACCGTAGCCTATGGACGCCTGCAACTCCAGAGGTATGACATGCGCGGTGCCGACCTTTTAAAAATCTGTACACTCCTTTTTTGAAGAACCCCATACTGTAGATGTAGACATTGTAGACCCTCGGGAATACCTCGAGAGGGAGCTCATGCCACAGCCAGAGCGTCCGCGGGAGGAATTTCCTAATGACCTTACGTTATTTGTTTGGTGAACATTAATGTGCTTATCAAACATAACACTCTAATATAACTGGTTTCTAAATAATGAAATAGCCCATTTTGCATGCAACGAAGTCATTAAAAATGCAATAAAACGTAATAATTCCTGTAAATAGCCTGCTAATTAATACCAACCCACAATCCACATAACAAGTTGCTTAATTACTACACAAATTTGCTAGTTATCTGATGATTCTTTGAACCCGTTGTATGGTAATGTTAATAATTCGTTGGAGAAAACTTCAAAAATTTAAGGCGAGTTTTTTTATGTGTAAGGGGCATTTTATTTAAAGATGTTCCCTACACTTATTTTTTAATTTGTGAAATTTTATATTTTTTCTACTCAGAATCACGAGCTCTTTCTAACCTAATAGGAGAAAAAAAATGTCCAAAGTTTTTTATTTCTATTCCGTTACCATTTTTCATAGACTTTGTACGGCGGTCACGGAATGGAAAGATCGAAAATTGTATGGAAATTTTGGGACACTTTTTTTCTCCTAATATTAGGATCATGATTCTGAGTAGAAATAACATAAAAAATCCCAATTTAAAAAAAAGTGTAGGGGACTACTTAAAATAAAATGGCCCAAGTACCTATCAGTTAGTAAAGAACAGTCAGCATCAAAAGTAGTGAATGAAATAACGCACTAACAGTAGATACTGTGGCAAATAGGTGGTGATAACTGGCAGATGCCACTCTGGACTACTTTTCCGAATAGTGATATATTATCTCTAGATAGTTTGTACAGACACATCTACAGACATATCTATTAGAGAATGGCTCTTTGAATCAATTCTATTCAACCAATTCATCTATTTTTGGAAAACAAAGAAAATGTTCAGACACCAATCGTGGGTGGTATTAAAAGAAAGAGCTTTTTGAGCCGATTCTAAAAATATGTCACATATTTGCTATTGTTTTTCTGAAAGTCACAAAAGGTAATGGGCATTACAAGAAAAGTCCTAATCGCAAGAAAGCTAGTTTCCCTTTTTAGGTTGAAAAGTCAGGTTAGCGTCTGAGCAATAAGGTGCGGAAAGCAGCTAGTGTTACCTTACCACCGGAAAAGTTCTTACAAGGCGGACAAGGCGGCGCGGAAGTTTTTGCGTTACTAAGGATGGCTCTACACAAAAAAGGTAAGCCTCTGTATTGCTCTGTGTCTGTAGATGTAAAAAAAAAATTTTTTTATCAATATACATAGACCACAGGTACCTATAATTCTGATTATCATCATGATTAGGGAGACCTCGCAATGTCATTACAAATCAATTAAGTACAATAAGCGCATTCTTTCCATCCTAATTTCCTTGCTGAACACGTCCGACAATAACAGGATCTTAAGTGTTCCGACTTCATTTGGCTGAAGAGTGCCGCCTCATACCGGAGCTGCTGAGAGAATAAGGGACAGCAACACGAGCCAGCCTTTCGCCGAGACGCTCACTTGCTAAGAATCGAAGACAAAAACTGTTATGTTCAGTGCGCGGGAGTGCGGTGCCGGCGTCTGTTCAACACGCACTCATATAAAAAGTGTCATTTTATTGCATAATAGTGTATTTTAATATCAAAAGATGGCGTTCAAATCGAGTATAGGGCTAGTCTTCCTCGGGTGCCTAGTTGGTGAGTTTTATGTTGCGTTTGCGATGCGAATTGTTGCTGCTTGTGCTTTTGTTATTATGCGTATTTTTGTAACGGTTAGTGGCCGTTATTTTATATAGGATGGGGATTACGAAACTTGAATATCTTATGTGTGTGTAACCACATGTATTTATTACTATTGTGCATAGGTTTTTTAACCCTATTTAATTTACCTCTAAGCCTACCTACTGCCTGCCTTATTAAAGATCGCTGCATTCGTAACTTAATTGTAACCATTTCGGACAACACCAACATTTTTAATGGGAATGTCTTAACGGGCAAATGGGTTTTGGGACATTTCCATCGATCCAGCGATCGTCATAATTGTCGTATCATAACATAAAGGTACCTATTTACACAATTTCAAGAATAGAAATGGGGTCATTATTTATCTGTTCCAGTACACTTTGTTAGACATGGACACGTGATAAATCCGTCATCAATGTGTCTACGTTTAATTAGTTGACATGGTAATGAGCTAGAACAGGTTACGTCTGTAGCGTCTTTGTAACCATCACCAAGTAAAGCTCCTAAACTAAGTTCAATCAGCATCATAAGCGGATCAGATTACGCGTCATTCTCTAACAACTTAACAAAAAGAGATATTTCTTACGATGTAAATCAATTAGACTGTAACATATACTCTTGAACTTTAGAGATTTATCTCTAGTTGGCCCAGGAGTTCAGGGTGGCAGATGGTAGATACTACAGGCGCGTTGTTTCACCCGCTACTATTGCGTAATACAAATGTGTCAATGCATTTTCCCAATGCAACTATGACCTATTTACTCACGCGACCTTTACTTTGCTTAATATGCACGCCGCCCGTTCGAAAAGATATTGACCTTGTATTCTAGATATGCAATTCCTAGAACGGACACGGCATTCGGCTACGAATACTAATAAGAGGCCATTAAATACCTACATATTTATAAAACTAGTTTTGTATTTAATATACGTCTGGCCTTTAGATGCTAACGGACGTAAGTCACTGCAGTTTGGTTGTTATATACGATCTTTTATAATCTTGAAAGAAAGTTATATTGCTTTCAACATTTTAATATTAAATCAACTTGAGAACCATTGCCGAAGTAATGACAGCGAGTCGTTAAGTATTAAGCAAGTTTATTACCATGTTCGTGGACTACTGATGTAGGTAGTGGAATTCGGTAAAAAGTCTCAGTGTAATTAGCAGTGGTTCATAGTAGAAAAATATTTAAAGTTGAACGAAACGATAATTACCTACTAATATTATAAATGCGAAAGTAACACTGTTTGTCCACCCGTAAACCGCTAAACCAATTTAGATGAAATTTGGTACGGAGATATTTGAGGCCCGAGGAAGGCCACAGGATAGTTTTTATCAATCATCATCATCATCAATCAACATAATCCCGCGCAGACGAAGTCGCAAGCAGAAGTATGTATGGCATAAAATACAACAACTGTATGCCTTCATGTTCAACATGTGTTTCTATCTAACACCATAGCATGTGCTGGATGCAAGACTATATCAAATCAGAAATAAACACGAAAGATAAAAGTGGTGACAGTTATAGTTAAGTTACCTAACTAGTAGACATCATCATCATCACCCTAACGTTGTCCCGGCCTTTTGCCACGGCTTATGGGAGTTCGACAACTCATTCCGAGAATTGGCGTAGGCACTAGTTTTTATGAAAGCGACTGCCATCTGACCTTACCTGGGGAGACAATAGGCCTTATTGGGATTAGTCCGGTTTCCTCACGATGTTTTCTTTAGGGAAAAGCGACTCTCAAATAATACTCTTCCTCGAGAACAATCATTGTTCGAACTACTTAATGACTAGTGTAGATAATTTGATGTATCGCGTGACACTCGAATTATTCAGTTCTATTTCACCAAACATACATTGAATAAAGATGAATGCGTGACTCGAGTTTAATTTTTTCACATCTATTTACTACTTTTTCGAAAACTTGTATTTAGTTATTAATAAAGCCATGCATTTTCTTTTTATTTTATTGGTAAACTTGCACTTCCTATCGGATGTATAAGTAACAAAGTTTTTTTTAAAGTATGTACCTAATTTGAAGTAGGTAAAGTATTACTTAATTACCACTTTAAAATATACATTTATTCTCATTTTAAGTTAGTAAGAGGAAACGATCGACAAACGCTCTCAAAACTGAAGTTTCTATACAACTATGTATATCTTATACTTCCTCTTAACAGGCACAGTTTTAAAAATACTTTCGACGTACGTAGTGCGTCTGTCGACTTAGTTCTGGGAGGTTAGGTAACAGAGAAATCAGCGCAAATATGTTGCCTCACCCTCATTGTTGCCTACAATGCTCTTACGTTTGCCAATAGATTAATACCTATTAGCACCCACTCGATACCGGGCTTCGATAACATCTAGAGTTAGACCAAGAAAAGTCTGCAACGATTTTGATAGCGCACGCAGTGCAAGTGTGATTAAAACGTCAAACTTCTATGAAATTATGACGTATAAATAACACTTGCACTGCGTTTCCTATCAAAATCGTTGCAAATTTATCTTGGTCTAACTCTAGCGGAGTTATAATGGTTACATTTCAATCATTCTTCGCTTTGGAGAAGATATCAGCAAGCGCGTTATGGATACAGTTATTACATGATAGCGCATGTATTATAATATATCTTTACACTAATGGAAGCTTTATCCAACGGAAGCTTTTTAATTTTGGGAACGTTATGGCGTTTATTACATTATTTACGGCAACATGATAAACACAACTATGATAAAGACGGAACAGTCACTTGACACATATTTTAATAACATTTAGTTGTTTAGTTTAGTACCTACTTGGTAATTTTAAATTAAAATTACCTACTTAATACTGTCATTATAAAGTTAAACATTCAATCTTGCAAAAAAAAAAATATATATTTTATTTAATAAATAGATTAAATACAGACATCATAATTCATAAGTTCATAACAATGACCTTCAAACCTGTCAAACCAACCGTCAAGTAAAGAAACAACCGATATTTTACATCGTTCTGCACCGATTGCCTTCGTTTTAAGAGAAAGGCTTGTTAGAAAATGGCCGACCTTTAGCTGTCTCATTGTCACCGAGCAGGAAGTCCGAGGTTTCATTGCAAGCCGCTTTTAACATTACATTCAAGAAATCAATGTTTTATGCAATGTATATAATTGGCTACTTTCCTACTAGTCAAATCAGCTTCTTTTTTAGAACTGTCTAAACGATTTGCTAATATGGAATTTATATGAAAACGTGTGTAGTGACGTCATCGTCACAGTCAACTTACCTACTTTTTATACTTCCATCCGATTTATTTAATAGACATTGTGTTTAAAAATAACTGAGATCTATGTTTTTCTAATAATGATCTGGTGCTTTATTTCGTACACGGTGTGAAATAATTTATTTTAAGTAGAGGAAAGTACCCAATTAAATACGTTAGGTCAAAAGTCGCTTAATTATGTCAGTTAACTACACTTTAAAACTTAAATTACACTTTACCTATGTTCATAATTATTTAATGCCTATAACAAGATTTAGAATGAAGTAAAAGGTATATAAATATACGATATACGATACGATAAGTACGAAATTTAACATAACTCCATGCAGCCTTAAAAAAATTCAACGATTTCTTTTTTGTACGATTGGTCCCACGTCTTACTGGGAAAATTCCGTTTAGCATATATCCGCCATTAACCCTTTGAACAACAAGCCTAGCCGTGCGTGGTGCGTCATCTTAAACCTTGTTGGAACGCAAGATGGTTGATATTGGGCTGTAGCCGCGCGCGTTAGTTGACGTCTTTAGTGGTCATGGGGTTAATTTATGCGCTTTGTTTATTATATTTAGAATCTACAAAAACTTACCACGGCCATTTTGTCACGCAGTATTAGCATCATCCGCTCTACCAAAGAAACAGAACCGCAAGCCAGCAAACGCGCCGGCGCGCGCGCAAGCCGAGGCAGACCGCGACGCGGAGATAACCAACTCCTGCCCAGATGACGGCTTCTTCGCCGACGCCGAGCAGTGCGACAAATACTATGAATGCAGGTAAGACAACACTGGCGGCAGTTGTAACTGGCAACATCAGCCGTGATAAGTCGACTAGAGTTAAAGTGTTAACACGCTATCGCACCGCACCGCGACCTTGGTGCGTCGCACCTATAAGTGAGAGCGAGAAAGAGATATCTGTTTCTCGCTCTCACTTATAGGTGCGACGCACCAAGGTCGCGGTGCGGTGCGATAGTGTGTTAAAGCCTTTAGACCAAGAAAAGTCAGCAGCGATTTTGACAGCACACGCAGTGCCAGTGTTATTTAATCGTCATAATTTCATAGAAGTTTGACGTTTAAAATAACACCTGCACTGCTTGTGTTCTCAAAATCTCTGCAGACTTTTCTTGGTTTAACTCTTATGTGCCCCTACGGTCATCTTCTCTTGATCAAATCGATACACCTCGTAAGAGTGTTCCTTCACTTCGTCTTAACTCCGAGGAGCGTCTAAATATAGTATTACATATATAATCTGTGGTATCTACTCGTACACCTATTCCTACATCCAGTATCCTTGGGTCAAACCAAGCTAACCCTGCACAGAATGGAACAAAGGAAGTTATTCGCGGAAATTGACTGTAGGAAGTATTTTTTTTATAATGTGTAAATATATTTCTTGAGTACAGTATATTTTATAAACTGAAATAAATGTCATATACTAAGAAAAAGTGACCAAGGCCTCCAGGCCCCAAGCTGGAATCGAACCAGCGTCCTCTGCTATCGCGGCAGGTGCCTAAACCACTCGGCCACCGGGCCACAGCGGCATAGGTCGAATTTTTCCAAGTACATGCACTTCTTACTGAAGGCTTGTGGCGCCCCCTTAGCACCTTACCACCTTAGGTTTAGGCACCTACCGCGATAGCAGAGGACGCTGGTTCGATTCCAGCCTGGGGCACTGGAGGCCTTGGTCACTTTTTCTTAGTATATGACATTTATTTCAGTTTATAATTTATATAGTAGTGTTTCTAAGTACTTGATAAAAACAAATTAAACTATGTTTCTGAAAAATCATTTAATTTGTTAAAAAACTTCATAGTAGAGTATATTTCATAAGAATTTACTAAATAACTGTTGAGATTTACGAAACCAAACAGTTGATTAGCATATACGCATACCTACTGATTCATTTAAGGCGTGTTGGAATGCAGTCACCTTTTCTTTGCTGTTTATTTGTAAAATTTATTTTTAACCATCCTCAAAAGGTCAACACCTCGAAGGATGTTTATTGAACAAGTTAAATAATAAGTATGGATTTAGTATTACCTTTTCCAATATCAGTATACAAAATGTAACAAGTTAAAACTACCCCATAAATGACATAATCTATGCAACGTTTTGCTGTATGTTACATCTATAAAAAAACGCATTTAACTGATTTGCAAGACCGAAGTGATCCCATAAGTGTTCCGTGAACAAAGTTTTGTACGGAATACTAAAAATTGTGTCTTAATATGTTATGTATAAAGTTCATCTGACGATATAGCTCAACTAAAATCGCCGGCCGATCGTAAAATCAGGCAAATCATGAAATGTTTAGGCTACGCGGGGCTCCTGGAGCAACCTGACGAAACTATCCTACTTATCTATTGGTTTAATGTGACTACTGTCAAAACATTACACAGCAACTTTACGATCGGCCGCCGATCTCTAGATAAGACTCATCACACCGAAAAGAGTAACAATACCTACACAAGTTTGGCTCAATTCTCTCTTAAATAACGTTACAGACAGGGTGAGATCATCGAGAAGCTGTGCCCCGACGGCATGGTCTTCAACGACTACAACCCAGATGATGAGAAATGCGATCTGCCTTTTAACCTGGATTGCTCTCAGAGGCCTAAACTACGTAAGTTACTTTTATATTATCGTAGACTGGCCCATTTCTCGAACGATATTAGTCTAATATTATTAGTGTGTTACAATCTTGGACTCTGGTTTCGAAGGGAAAGCTGTTTAATTAAAAAAAAAACTAAAACTCCACACAAATCTTCTCTAAATACATTTTTATTAACATGGTCACAGAATAAATAACAGTACTAGGTACAGAAGACTCACTCTCTAACAAAACGCGTCTGTTACGATCAGCACAGATATGGCCGCTAGGTGGCGACAGCGCCACGCGTGGCTTATGGCTAGCCACCAAAATTGGGGCGGAACGGATGTACTTTTAGCTACCTGTAGCAAAGCGACGAAATCGCGGAGTGAGCCACGCCTGACGTGGTTATCAGAGTCGGCCGGACAAATTCTTCCCTATTTATCTTTACCCTAAGAAAAGACTCGAAATACAAAAACTATTCTATCTTATATAATACAAAATCCACGATAGACAGCCGTTACTACCGTTTGCTAGTTGAAGAAATAAAAAGTGACATCTACCGGGAAATTGAGTAAACATTTTAATGTAGGCGTTTTATACAAGTACCTACTTGGGGCGGCACGTACCTATTGCAAGTATTGCAACATTTGCAACCCTATGAGGTACAGAGCATTACTGCCCAAAGAATCTGGAATTTCCTTGATTCAACGGGCATTAGTAATACACTATATACCTACATCACTGCTTGGTCGATGTGGCACTGAAAGGCCCACAACACTCCAATAATAATATTTGTATAAACTTAATATCTAAATTGCATAACGTTTTCTTTGACACCAACCTTGTCGGAGTGGATGTTATTTTAAATATTATAGGACAGTTTACACAGATCAATTTAGTCCCACAGTAAGCTCAGTAAAGGCTTGTGAAGTGGATAGGCAATGTAGGTATTCGACGACGTCTATACAGTATAAGTTTCAAGATGACATGTACTGGGACCGCGTCGAGCACCAGTACGTTTACCTTAGTTATATGTATACCTACATTTGTTCCTGAGTTATGGAGGAGATAACATATACTTATTCACGAGCGTGACGTGAAAGAGTTGTTTAATTTCAAAGCCTTCTTATAGTGTGTCTTAACCGATATAAAGCAGAATGATATCTTGTTTTTTGTGTTTATTCCTAAACGCCTAAATTATTACTTACCTAAATATAAATAGTTTATGTTGCCAGTACATTGACTTTCGGTTGAACTCAAGCTTTGACCCAACATAAGTTAAAATAAGTTTAATGAACTGTTTTGCATTTGCACGCTTGTTTTTTTTCTTTCTGTTGGTATGTGTAACTTCAGAAAAGCTAAATATACAGTCTTTTTTTTTGTTCGGTATCGAATATTGGTTTCAGAATGCAGCGTCGTTCGATTTAATTTATAGTTGCCTCTTTTTTTGGAACATTTAAGCTTCATTTTAATTGTGAAGATTATTAATTACTCTCCTTGTTCCAGCCATAGATAACTCGATTTGAAACACGCTTAGTACATCATAACAAAATATACATCTCAAAATTAGCGCCATTTTGATTGAACTTTTATGTGGTTGATATGGGTCTATATTAATTCACATAACTTAATACTCCTGATTGGCATAACGTATATCACGCATAACTTTGAAATCGCATAACATTATTCCGCATAACTAAGTACGCATAATATTAATGCGCATAACGTAAACTGTCATAACAATTACTTGGGATAAATGTAATAAGCGTAATGGTACTTTGCATAATTATTAAATGGTATAAAAATAAAAGGAAGAAAAGAAAGGTTACGTACCCAAAAAGCAGTTCTATATTTACCAATTCAGGTACTGAAAAATGTAATTTTGATTGTGTATATTGTTTTATTTATATATGTAATTAGATCTGAGGAGTTAATCGGGATTTCGTTATCTTACTCTTGCATATTCGAGCGATAGAGTGGCAGATAACGAAATTTTGATTTTCGGGTTTCGCTGTGCAAGCATAGAATGAGAAAATTTATTGGGCTGTTAGAAAAAAATACCTAACATCGAACTGGATCTAACCTAACCGATTTGGTTTTGCCCTGATCCATCTAATTCGGTTGCTTTATAAAATTATGTTAATTCATTTTGTGACAATTAAAGTTATAGGTAATAATGTTATGCATATTTCAATATGCGAATTCATTGTTATGCACAATAAACATTATGCCTTTTAATTATTATACCTGTTCAATTTTATGCACAATTATGTTATGCCAAATCTGTTATGCGAATTCATATTATGACAATGAATGTTAGGCGTATTAAGGGGCACCCGGTTGATATTAGTAGTGTCATTTAGATGTATAGCGGAGAAAATAATGTGTGCTCTATAACACGTGCTATCTGGTTTTGCCCAACGTCGGGATGCATCACAGAATACAGATTATGGCATCACGTGGGGGTCGGCTGGTCGAAGCAACTTTCACATCTCAAGGGGAGCCGCTCCATTGTACATACATACCCGCTATTAATAGATTCCCTTTTAATTAATAGTCGGTTGAGAATTGTTTGACATTTATGAGTTGGGCTACTTGGGCTTAACAACCTACGATTTTGTTATTGTGAATGCTACGAAGCTTCATTGAATTTCATCTTGCTTTTTGTCTTGTAACAAATGTTATCGGTTGGGTAGGGGTATAAGGAAGTAGGTGTGTGTGCAATATACCGATTAAGCTGTCTTTATGTGTACGGATGTTAGTAGGGTTACAAAACAATATATTGGAGGACTGGTAAAACTATTATGATGATTGAACCGAAATGACACCTTATAAACTCTATGGTTAAAGACTGGGGAAGACAAGAAAATTACACAAACAATCCGAAGGACACATTATTAACTAACGTCGGACTAAGGTCTGTGTAGCAATGTCGACATTAATGTCTACCTAATTTTAATAAAAATATGACGTTTATGATGACACTACCTCACTTTGAGTGGGTGCAAAATTAGCTTAGATAGATTATAAAATTTCACTGAGTTAGAACTCGGCCATATTTAAGTTATACAGGGTGTCCCATAAGTGACACGTCACAGTGACACTGGAGGTAGACCAGGCGGCTTAGCACGGTCGCGTTTTTATCCCTTGTCACCATGCCTGTCACGTTCTAACAAGTATGTAAGTGCGAAAGGGACGCGCATAGTGATAGTCGATAAAAATGGAACCGTGCTGAGCCCGCAGGCCAAGAGGAACCAAACCAACTTAACATGACCCCAGTAAAAGTGGCACGGTTTTTGAGTTATTGCCAAATTAAGGTTTCTCATGAATTTTGACCGTTTTTAACATTGTTCGTGCCAGTGTGCACTCGGAAAGGTCTCGAAGTTAGTTTTTTTTATGTTTACGGCATCATGAGTAGTTAATTAAGATAACAAAATAGGTATTTTATCGATAAACAATGTAAAATGCTAAAAAGTACTGGTTTAATCTTGAATTAAATTCACAGCGAAACATTAATTTCGTGTTTGACCACCTGTCGTGAAAAAAAATTACTAGAAAATTAATGAGCAAATAACGTCAAAATATTGAGCATGTTATGCAGATTCAAAAATAGTATAACACATGTACCTTCCTGCAATAAAATAGGAATTATTATCATCTTTCGAAAGCCTCATAAAATATAAGTGAAAACTAGGAACTCTGCAATCCGTTGCTACTTTTAGTAAGAATAACGATTTATGTTGAGATGAGATATCTAACTCTGGATTCAGAAATAAAAAAAACGCCTATTCAGTATTTGCCGAATGCTTAAAAGAAAGAGATGGAAAATGGTTATGTCCCTTTTTAAGGATATCATTGAGTTGATAAAGGTTCAAAGAAAATAAAATACTGCAGGTTGAAGTTTAATCAATTTGTTAAAGTAATTTTATTTTAGAATAGGTGCTCGAATTGTTTTTCCCCGGCTCGTATGCACGCTTGGCATTGTCTTATAAAACTTCAAGCTAATTTCCTTAAATTAATTTCGGATATGTTTCGTGCTGCCTCGAACATGCGCCGCCGTAGTTCCTCTTGGGAGGTTCCAATAAGCCAATAAGGTTATTGGCACGGAGTAAACTTTATCTTTTAAGCATCCCCAATGAAAAAAATCTAATGTCCGGGGAACGCGGCGGCCATGCCACTGGTCCCAATCGGCTGATCCATCTGGGAATTTCTGTGTGAGGTGGTCGCGGACATCGCGAGCGTAGTGTTCTGAGCAGCCATCTTGCTGTGGTTCCAGCTCCAGAAGATGCATCGGCCGACTGGTACCAGTGGCATGGCCTACGTTCCCCGGACCTAAATCCATTAGATTTTTTTATTGGGGATACTAAAAAGATAAATTTTAATCCAACCCAATAAGGTCCGAAGAGGAACTACGACGGCATGTTCAAAGGCAGCACGAAACATATCCAAAATTAATTTAAGAACATTAACTTGAAGTTTTACAAGACGGTGTCAAGCATGCATACGAGCCGGAGAAAAGCAATTCGAACACCTATTGTAAAATTATTTCTACCTACCCTTTCAAACTTCAACCTGTATTATTTTCTTTGAACCTTTATCTACTCTATGATATCCTTAAAAAGGGAGATAAGCATTTTCCATATCTTTCTTTTAGGCATTCGGCAAATACTGATAGGCGTTTTTTTTATTTCTGTATCCAGAATGAAATATCTTAACATAAATCGTTATTTTTACTAAGTAGCAACGGATTGCAGATTTCCAAGTTTTAACTTATTTTTTATGAGGCTTTCGAAAGATGATAATAATTCATATTTTATTGCAAGAAGGTATATGTGTTATACCATTTTTGAATCTGCATAACATGCTCAATATTTTGACGTTATTTGCTCATTACTTTTCTAGTAATTTTTTTTCACGATAGGTGGTCAAAGTCGAAATTAATGTTTCGCTGTGAATTTAATTCAAGATTATACCAGTACTTTTTAGCATTTTACATTGTGTATCGATAAAATACCTATTCTGTCATCTTAATTAACTATTCATGATGCCGTACACATAAAAATAACTAACTTCGAGACCTTTCCGAGTGCACACTGGCACTAACAATGTTAAAAACGGTCAAAATTAATGAAAAACCTTAATTTGGCAATAACTCGAAAACCGTGCCACTTTTACTGGGGTCATGTTAAATTGGTTTTTGTCCTCTTGGCTTGGTCTATCTCCAGTGTCACTTATAGGACACCCTGTATATGGTGACTGCTGGCTGCTACAGTTATGTATTAGCCACAACATAGTAATGTTCACTTTCTGCCTTAATATGGAGTACTATAGCAGTCACCCTATTTAAGTATCAGCTCAAATACTCAAAATCCCTCTAGGGTCGTTATGGCTCGCACACGACAAAAACCCTCCAAGTGAATTCTCTCCAAAATTTTCACACAATTGGCCAATTACCAATAGAACTTTGGACCTATCAAAAATGTTTCACAGACATTTGTTACCAAATACTGATTTATTTCTTTTCACCACACCAGCTCGGAAAGCCTTACTTTGCACTTCAAAAACTGATAGCAAAGTTGCATTTTATTCACATGTGAGGCAAAGTAATCAAATGCAAATTTTGAGTTGTTTTCTTATGTTTGCTGGTAGAATTTACTTTTAAATGATGATTTTGGATGATAAATATTTAATAACATTCATTTGGATTTGATTTGGTTTGATTTTGTTGCATATTTTACATTTAATATTTGCTTCGGGTTGGTGTGGTGAAAAATTTTGTGTTTCACTCGGGGGCAAATTTTGTTTAACCCTCGTGCTTTGAAACCCTCGCAACACTCAAGATTCCATTTTTTGAACCACTCGCTACGCTCGTGGTTCAATTTTGGAATCTTTCGCTTGCTCGGGTATCAATGTTAGCACAAGCGGTTAAACAACAACTTTGCCCCCTTGTAAAACAAATAACTATTTCTCAACAGAGGAGCCCAAGCCCACGCTGCACTGCCCGCGCCTCAACGGCTACTTCTCCCACGAGGACCCGAAGGAGTGCGGCATATTCTACTACTGCGTGGACGGCAAGTTCAACATGATCACCTGCCCCGACGGCCTGGTCTACAACGACAAGACCGGCATCTGCACCTGGCCGGATGAGGCTAAGAAGAAGGGATGCGGTGCCGCTGGTAATTGAGATTTATTAATTTCACATATCGTTTTTAGGGTTACGTAGTCAAATAGGAACCTTTTTTAGTTTCACCATGTCCGTGTCATCCTTAAAGCCGCGGACACACGTTAGACCGGGAAGTGTCCGGGCCGGAACTTCCGGCGCATCGTTTTCTATGGAAAGTATCACGTGATCGCCTGTCATGTCATAGAAAAGTAAGCGCCGGAAGCTCCGGCCCAGACACGGCCCGATCTAACGTGAGTTATCCTTTACTCCGTGATCATTAGGGGTCAAAAGATGCCGACAAACATGGATAAAATAAAAACAAAAATAATTTTTTTTGGTATCTCGCCTGCACGTATTTTCGCTTTAACCCTATGGTGTGGGGTGACGTTGGATAGCTTTTTCACAACGATTACAGGTTTTTGTATCCCATTTTTGTAAAAAATAATTAATTTAGCACAGATACCTATCTTTCTAACCTAAAACCATTTTATCTTACGCAGATGTGTTCCAATTCGACTGCCCGCCCGTGAACGAGACCTTCGGCCTCACGCACCCGCGCTACGCCGACCCTGATGACTGCCAGTTCTTCTACGTGTGCATCAACGGCAACACGCCCCGCCGGTCCGGCTGCAAGCTTGGCCAGGCCTTCGACGATGTCAACAAGAAGTGCGAGTGGGCGAGGAAGGTCCCTGAGTGGTAAGTACCCACAAGCTCAAGTTCTTAAATGCGACCGTCCGCCTGTTTACGAGCACCACCACTTTCGAGCACAGGCGCTACGAAGACCTGACAACTACCGATTTATTAGTCTCGTTTCCTCTTATTCTGGTATACCTACTAATTTACTCGGTTCGCGCGAGAGTTCGAACGTCTCAAGAAGCAATAACTTTAAAAAAATAATTACATATTAAAAATTGTTGGCGTAGGTAGGTGCTTTCTAAGTAAAAATTCAAGACGAACAATCTCCATACAAAATCACGTTACTACTATTTTTACTTTCGATTTCGATACCATTTTTAATTACAATTTATAAGGTAAGGCAAACCTTTTCTTAACTGAAAGACCGCGAGCGCAGGCGATTGTACCTACTAGACTCAAGTAAAGCTTAGTAATACTCTTCTTCTTCTTCTTCTTATGGTGCCGTCTCCTGCCGGAGATTGGCTATCATTAGGGCTATTTTCACTTTTGATGCTGCAGCTCGAAACAGCGATGTGGTGCTCATCTTGAACCAGCACCTGAGGTTTTTGAGCCACGAGGTACATCTTCTTCCACATTTTCGTTTTCCCTGGATTTTCCCCTGTATTATCAGCTGGAGGAGGTGGTATTTGTCATTTCGTAATATATGACCAAAGTACTGCAGTTTCCTAATCTTTATAGTATCCAAAATTTCTCTTTTCTTTTGCACTCTCTGCAGCACGCTGTCATTGGTTACTCTATCCGTCCATGAGATTTTCAGTATTCTCCTGTACACCCACATCTCAAACGCCTCTAGACATTTACTTATAGCTTTAGTGAGTGTCCATGACTCAGCACCATACAGTAGAACCGAAAATACATAACAGCGTGCTAATCGCACCCTTGTAGAGATTCGGAGTGACCGGTTGCAGAGAAGATGATTTATTTTCAGGAAAGTGTTACGAGCTTGCTCTATTCGGCACTTGATCTCAACGCTGTGATCACCCTGGTCATTGACAATACAGCCTAGGTACTTATACGAGCGGACCCTTTGTACAATTTCATTTCGGACTTTCAAGTCAGGTTGACCTTTGTATTCTATCTACAGTCATTACTTACTTTGGTCTTTCTGATGTTTATCGTTAGGCAATACTTCGCACTTACCTACTACATCCACCCGTTCGAGCAGGTTCTGTAGTAATACTCGTAGTTATAATATTCTAAACATGCCTTGACAGCTTCCTCCATTGTTGCTTTCAGAACAGTAAAGTGCACTTGTCAATTTGAAGAATATTCCTTAACTGTTACCCTTCCTTGCAGCGCTGACTGGTACAAGGGTCAACTGACAGACGCCGAGCTGGAGGCCCTAGAGAACCCACCTACACTGAAGCCCAAGCCCTCGAGCTCGCAGCCGAGCCGCCGCAAGCCTCAACGCCCCGGCAAGGGCAAGGCGCTCGAAGAGGAATGATTTGTTAGAGCAATAAACGGGTTAAGTTTTAAGTACCAGCGAGTTTTTTTTAAATAACTATACCCCTTTTTACAGATTAGAATTTTTTTAACCTCAAGAGTAGTGGTAACTTTTTTCCTCCAAAATTAAATCCGAGTAACTATGCACTGAATTCAAGTGTCGTTTACATGTTATCATAGGAACCCTCATTTCGGAAGAAAAAGTTAATTACCACTACTTTTGAAGTTAGAAAAATTCTAATCTTAAAATACGCGGTACCTATACGAGTATCCTGAGGACGTTAGGTTAACAAACAAGGCTATTTTTAGGATGCATGCAAATGTATTAGAATGGATGCAAACAAAAACGATACACTTGCCCACGATAACGACAACAGCCCACAACACAACACAGACCACAGACAACAGACAACAGACAACAAAAGACATGTTTAGACATTAATTTATTTAATTTAGTTTAGTATGATCAGTTACTATTATTATGATGAAATTGCAATAGAAGAGTTGAATAATGAAATTAATGAATACGCCGTAATAGGTCAATCAAATTAGATCCAAAATAGCGTTTTAAGGTATTAATTCCCAGCAAGCTGGAAATCGTTTTAATACTTTCATTTGGTCCTAAATGCGTGTAATCCGAGTTTGCTCCATTCCAGGAAAATTTTAGGATATTGCTCGGGTATCAATATTAGCACGAAGGCTTAAACAACAACTTTGCCACCTTATAAACTAATTACTATTATTATAACACCATTCAAATTCCCCTTGCAAATGTTGTATACCTATAGGAAGTAGGTGTTAAGAGATTAAGATGTTGCAGTTTCAAAATGAAATTCTCATGTATATTTAGATATTTTATTTTCCTATTTACATATCCATCTTTTTGCTGATCTATTTACAGAAGTGTACATAATAAATACATATAAACTTTGACGTATAAAAACATACATATCTACGGTAACTAATATCACGAATTATCTGCATTTGGCAACTTTGTTACAGGTAACATACAAGTTTTAGGAAGCTTTACATAGGTAACTTATTACCATCTTTTATATGGAAATAAATAGGTTTCAGTAAAAAAGTCAATTGATTGCTTTGTAATTTTGTAAAAGACGTTTTCATGTCGGATTTAAAATTACTCATAAATGGACGGTGTATTAAAATTAATTGCTAGAAATAACTACATTGCAAAACGAAAATTATGAACGAGTTACGTCACGTTGGAGTCTTGGCACTGTTGCTTATAGAATTCATGAAATAGTGGTTACCTACCTTCATAAAAAGGTAAATCATATTTTAGTTTAGTTTTGTTTTTAGTTATTTATTTAGTCGCAGCGAAATAAATAACATTTTACTTATAAATTTATGAATAGTATATAATGAAGTATTACTTTTACCCTAATTCGTTGTCAAACAATTCGCTTGGCAGAAAGAAATAACACAAAAGTAAAAATTTTCGTATTGCAACACAATCATGACGCAATCACGCGTGTCCGCAGTGAGGTACGAGCTCGGGGTCTTCGCAGGTGAGGTTCTGGTCGTCGAACACCTTGCCCTCCTCGCAGGTGATGAGACGGGGCTGGCCCTCCACGCAGGTGATCAGGCGGTGGCAGTCGCCGGGCACGGGGAAGCGGGGGAAGGGCCAGAACTTGGCGGATTGCGTGTTGGCAGGCACTTTCGTCGGGCACTTGAAGCCGATGACCGCTGTGAATATAAAATACATAATAATATATAACATTTTTAATTCTTCCTGTCTGTCTTCCTTTATGATATTAGAATACGAACGCGTAAACACTTTTGGATTAGGTTAGCTCACGCTTAGCTCAACACTAGGGCGAGCGGTGTAGCTACTCGAATATAAACCTCGTTTAAAAGTGGCACTGTGCTTTTACTGCAGTACGTTCGATGAAAGGGACGCGTGTACCTACTGCCAAACTAGAGTAAACCTGACAAATTTGTATCAGTTATACTTAAACATGCCGCTATAAATAACGACCTTCATCCTTCATAGCTAGGAGAAACTTTCATTTCCTACAAATATCAAGGTTGCAAAAGGACTGTAGCAAATTGGTCGCAAATTTCTTAAAGTAACTAGCAAAAGGAAAGCCTACAACCTTTGAGACCGAGGCCCAGCTCAATATCGAAGGCCAGGCTGGCTTGTCAGGATAGTTATGAGTGCTATGGCAAAATTTTACGCCCTATTGTGGTGCTTTGAAACAGTCATGCTCACCTTCAGGGTTACAGAACGGCTGCAATAGATCAGGCCAGTTGCATCCATGGGTTCGGTGGTCGTAGACCAGACCAGGGGTGCAAGGCTCCTGCTCAGGGATACCGTAGGCGCACTTGACGTAACTGGTGGAGCACTCTTCGCTGTCGGGGTAGATGCCGAACTGGAACTCGCAGCCGGGAGAAGAGTAGGGGACCACTGCAGAAAAGACATTTGGATATAATTTGTATACAAAAGTGTCTGTTAAATAGTAAAAAAAAAATATTTACGCCATTTGTACTGGCGTAGTTATCGAGACAAATTAAAGCCAAAGCTTCTGAATAGGGGCGTATTTACCCTATGCCCAAAAGGGGCAAGTTTTGGGCGGCTATGGGGCGGTCAAATTTTAGCGGCCCGGGGCGCCAAATATTAAAATACATACGATGCCTTGCTCCTAAATATGCGCTATGTTTGTGGCTGGGTAAGTGTGTGTAAAATGTTTACATTTTAGCAAATTCTATTAAGCATTCAAGGACTAAGCAGGCAATCCTAGAGTCCGTTGCCGTCGAAGAACAGGACCTTTTCGCCGCAGGTGATTGACACCTCAGAGTCCCAATCAGAATCAGTGCAGTTGCGATCAGATATATCAGAGCGGCCAAGGTGTTCACAAATATCTGAATGAAGCCTTTATTATCAAGAACTTAAAAAGTGCATGTTCAGGTACTTTTAAGTACCTTAGCCGCTCGGATATACCTGATCCGTCTGCTCGTTTGCCTCCTATATCATAAAAAATATCGACTTCTCACTCTCACTCATATTCTGGTTTGAAATTCTGCTCATCTCCGTATCTTTCGTAGGTCCGTGCTTCGATTTTTCTCTCGTTTCTATATCTTGCTTGAATTCTTGCATATTTTTCTGTGTTCCCAATCCACCATTTATTTATGCTTGTAGTAATTACGGATAGCGTCCTTAAAATCAAAGAAGCAGACAGGTTTTCACTGTCAATATCCTATAGATGCTCAAGAAGAATCATTGACAATTTAACACATTGCCAAACTCACAGTCAGCTTTCCTTTGTCCGCAATCGACCGCCCAATGGTAGTTGCAGTGGTTGTGCACAGCGCCCTTGCCATCGAACAGCAGACCATTCTCGCAGGTCTCGACCGTCAGGGTCCCGTTGGTGCAGAGGAAGAATTGATCGCATAGTTCAGGATGCGCGTACGCCTGGAACCAAAGAAAAAATACTTATGAGTTTTATATTGAAGAACTGTGCACAAATGAACGGATTAAAATCAGGTTAAGGTACTTCTTTGAGTTAATTAAATCGCAATAGCAGGACATTTTAAGCACATTAATCTCATGTTCAATTGTATGTGTTGGCTTGTCAGAAAGTGGTGATAGTGCGGATTCAGGGCTTTCCATCCCCCAGGGAACTTAGCTAGACGGCAAGGAGATACCAAATGCCTTATAATAGCCCAAATTTTGGTGCACCAAGGAGAGCTTGGCACAAAAATTACCGAAATACGTAATTTTATGAAAACATGTCGCTTGGCTAACTTGTAATGGTCATTCGCTTTCAATGCACATAATTATTGCTAAGGGAAATTCGCTGGGCAATTAATTAAAACAACGTAGTACAATTATCGCTGTCGCCTAACGAGGTTATGAATTACACTTTCTTTCAACAGTTACGTGCGTTCGCAATGCGTTCAACATTATTTATTAAAATCAAAAGGAAGTTAAGTAATATTTTAAAAAGTTATAAAATATTTATTATAACAATTATTATGGCAGATTCGAAGTTTATCATTCCTAGTTCCAAGGAGTGAGTATAATAATAGGTAAGGTAGAAATCCGAGGGTGTGTTCCCATGTGTCCCCGTCCCAGGTGACCACCGCCATTCATGTGGCGGAGACGAATGGGAATGATTTATGTGAAGCGCCTATTCCCATCTGTGCCATTAGTGATTCTTCTATAGTAGTTTTATAGCCCTACTAGTGTGAAATGTTATTTACCTGTACTCCGTATTGTTCCGGACACTCAGGCGCATGCTCAAGCAGAATGCCAGCGTTGACTGTAAAATAAAAGAAATAATAAAAGAAATAAAATAAAATAAGTTAGTTGTAAAATCACTGGACTGACCAGAAAACCTACATATTAATTACAAATCAGTCCCGTTCAAGGCAAATTTATTAAGTGCGAAAATGGCTTGTTTTATCCATTACGATAAATGATAAAAACCAAAAGCCCGAAACAAACGTTCAAAAAGCATGGCTGGCTGCCAGACCATCCGTGATATTAATTACGTACGCTAAAATAGTATTGTAGGGTATGTTAGTTAAACTAATCAGCTCTTCAATTGTGATTGGGGAAACGGGACCTAAGTGAGATAAATCCCATACTGTTGCACCATACGCACATAATTAATTAGGCCAACCGATATTGGCAATGTTCAGGGGGTTATTACGCACTCAACCTGAGGCTGCTTTCAATATAATAGCACATAGGCGTGTGTAATCGGTCGCGTAGAGCGTGACCAGGTGTCGACATCGGGTCGGCAGGGTAATAACCCCTATTGCTTCATTGTAGCTGGGGTTTGATCGGGCTAAGCGGTTACATATCAGAATACCGAAAACTGATTTACCTAATGTTGAATCACCTATGCTTGATTCACCTATTTTTAAATTACCTATCGATCATTTTACCTAAACATTGACTGACCTAAGTTTATAATACCTAAGCTCAAATAACCTAATGGACGAAACACCTAATGCACGATATACCTAATGCACGTTTTACCTACTGCACGTTTCACCTAAAGCTATTATACCTAATGCACGAATCACCTATAGCTGATATACCTAATGGACGATACACCTAAAGCTGATATACCTAATGAACGATGTACCTAAACTTGATTTACCTAATGGACGAAATACCTAAAACTGTTAAACCTATCGCACGAAATACCTAAAGTTGATATACTTCCTGAACGAATTACCTAATTTCGATATGCCTAATGCACGGAATACCTAAAGTCTATATACCTAGTACAAAATTCATATCATTTTGCCGAATGATCAAGTGGCAACTCCACCCAATAAATCGTATGATTTCCCAACCTTACAGTAGAAACTGTTTGTTTGGATAACAATTTAAAAATACACTTTTTGAAACGCTACTTTTTAGGTAGTAGAATGATTTCGTTAGTCTAATACAAAATTAGTTATGTTATCTTATCTTATCAAAAACTAAAGTTAACATCATGACGATGAATAAGTCGGTTTTGGCACTGTTTGGTCGTAGTTAACCTAACACGCTCCTCCTCGCTTTGCTCGTCATCGCACCTATCTCGACTTCTTGTATGTCCTAATAATATTCTACTAAACAATAATTATATTTTTGATTTTAGGTACATATTTCGTTCATTAAGTGCATCGACTTCAGGTATTTCGTGCATTAGGTGTATCAAATTTAGGTATTTCGTTCATTAGGTATGTTAACTTTAGGTAATGCGATCATTAGGTATACCGACTTTAGGTAATTCGTGCAGTAGGTATGTTAACTTTAGGCAATTCGATCATTAGGTATACCGAGTTTAGGTATTTCGTGCATTAGGTATACCAACATTAGGTGTTTCGTGTATTAGGTATATTAGCTTTAGGTATTTCGAGTATTAGGTGTTTCAACTTTAGGTAAATCGAGCATAGGTATTCTGAGCTTAGGTAAACCAATTGTAGGTGAAACGTGCAATAGGTAATTCATTCATTAGGTGTTATGAGCTTAGGTTAACTGATCAATAGGTATTTAAAAAAATAGGTGAAACGAGCATAGGTGATTCAACATTAGGTAAATAGATTTTCGGTATTCTGATATGTAACCGGCTAAGCGAGTCACGACGAGAATTGGCACAAGAATATCGGTGGTTTCTTTACTAAAGTCTTTTCAAAGGGCTGTCTACTCTGTGGTTATACTGTCACATCGTCATAATTTGTGTGACAGAGGTCACAACCCCCGCGAACTAAGACATGTCTATTCCATGTAAGGTTTTACTACAAACAGTAGAAATAAGCGGAAGGCGGTTTATAATTTAACTTCTTAATAAATATTACTAAGGTAGGTACTTCCGCTTTTTCTTAAAAAAGTTATAAGCTTTCATGTAACGGAACATCAGCGCTGGAAGTCGCCAGCATCATGCTGAGTGAGGACTTTTTGTGGCACTTTCTTCTTTATGAGTTTTTTTCTTATATGTTTGACTCATTTGTAGTTATGACTAAAATATTAAAAAAAAGCCTAACTGGCTTCTAGGTAGTCCAGTCAGTCTTTGTACAGTTAGCGTCAAATAGTAGCGGTAAAGTAAGTAAATATATACCTGGCCGCGTAGCCACCATGCCAATCGATTACGCTACGTAGCGATCGAAATGCAACTGTCGCTGTCGCACTAATATGGAAGAGTGATAGAGAGACACAAAGCGTTTCGTTGTCGAAGCGATAGCAATTGCAACCTTGGCTAGGCCGGCTGGTATATTTATCCTTACACCTACCTACCAATGATAACGAAAGGTTATGGCAAGTTTTTAATACCTACAAACTAATTTAGTTTTATTAACAAAAAATGGTAGCATTTCAAGCATGCCTCCACATACGAGTGCTGAAAATTCCACGTACCTACTTAAAAAATAAGACAATGTACAAAATCGGAGGCGGTCAGCGGCAACGTACCGCCGCGCCAAGGTTACCCACTCGTTACTTTCGCTCCGCCCGCCTGCTAAAATGCCGCGTGGCCAACTACTTTAACCTTCTAATATTGTACTTTGACGCCTTCATCTGATAATAATGTCACCACAATTGTCGACACTGAGTCAGCTTTTGTCTGCCAGTCATAAGCTCTTTGCCTATGTAATTAATTAATTAAACACGTTGTCTTGGCTCGGACGACATGTTTGACATATGAAAATCATCTATGACCCAAAGATATTCACGATTTTATCATCTGTCACCGAGGCCAACTATATTCTAACAGGTATATAAGTGCGAGAGCGACGAATGACGCGACAAAAGATATTTCCATAATGAGTTGCACAATTATACTCACTTAGTCATCGCTTAAATTCGATGCACAAATAAATGTCTGTTCTTGGTTCTAATAAAGGCATTAAAGTGTAGCCGATATATATCTGACGGCGAATTTGTAGGTAACATTAATTTTAAAGTCGAAAGTCATTGTCCCTGTCATCGCAGGCTTGTTCTTAGACAATCCAATACCTTATATTTTTTTGCCGATAAGTGTATCGTCAATACATTGCTGCTAAAAATGTCGCATGTCGAAAGTTGGACGCATTGTTATGTCACTGTTATTGAGCATGGGAACTATTCTTGTGTCGATAGATTTTTTTAAATAGGCTCACTGAAACCCGTTAACGTTCAATATTCCATAAAAACGCTTAAATATACTCAGTGCTAGTACTTAATATTATTAAAGATTTAATCCGCAACTAGGAATCGAAATCCAGCTCTAGATTCAATGTTTTCATATAAAACTCCATTTGTATTTTCGATCGTCGGTCAAAGTAACAAACTGTAACTAAGGCAGGCGGCGTAGCACGGTCGCGTTTTTATCCCTTGTCACCATGCCTGTCACGTTCTAACAAATATGTAAGTGCGAAAGGGACGCGCATAGTGATAGACGATAAAAATGGAACCGTGCTGCGCCCACAGGTATTTTATAATTTCCGTAATAAAATTTAAAGTACTAATTAATGTGTTAGTACATAAAATTATGAGTTGTGCAGCATTTTATCTCGCCGTAACGGCAGGTTATCGCCTAAGTGAGGGGGTCGCCGTAAGTATAGCAAGGTTGCGGAAAGTGCTTACAGCTACAGCTAGTTAAGATAACATTCACAAGTTGTCCTGTCCTGTCGCTATCAGATATATCGGAGCGGCCAAGGCGCTCAAACGTATCTGAACTGAACATACATTTAAAAAATATGGTTGTCTGTAAAGTCGGCTTACGGACGATAATTTTGCGTGAAACGTCATAAGAAAACATTGCCATTATACATTACGTAATGTTACCCTAGAGATCTCTCCACAACGTTACCATAGAGATTTGTCCACAACGTGACACGTTTTCGTGCTGCTACCGGTGTTCATCGATTTATAAGACGTTATCACGTCAAAAACGTGTTGATCGTTGAGGTTTTTGGTCATTTGTTATCCAATATTTCCATATCTCACTATCCGTAAAAATACAAATGATTACCAAAGTTTTTAGGAGTTTATAGAACCACCACCAATTACCAATTGAGTAATAGGTATGAGTATACCTAAGCCTACTGAAAATTCACTCAAGAAAACGTAAACAGATCATTTTGTATGGAAATTGTATGACCAAAATCAGATCTTAATTCATAACTAGTTCGTGGTTTCAGTAACAGAGTTTTTTTTATTAAGGTCACTATTAATATAACTATCAAAATGCCAGTTTATTTGACCTTTGGATTATTATCAGCGACTGATATTTCCGATCAACTTAATTACTTGTTCGTTGATTAAAATCTCATTATGTTGCAAAAATCTCGTAATCTAAACATATATAGTGAAACCTGGATAACCGGGACCTTAAGCATCCTGTAAAATTCTCTCACTCCAGAGCTACTCCACTTACCCAGTGTCTCAGTTAGCCAGGTATAAATAAGTATGTGTCTCATTTACAGAGTTATTTGTAGAGGTGAGAATAGAGGTTAAGTATTTCAGTTATTAGTGGTATGATTATTCAATAAAATAACGTATTTTTTGAAAACTATATATATGGACATTAAAAAACTTATTTATAAACTGAAAAACTACTTTGCTGTACTTATTCGTATTTGTGCCTCTTTCAAAGAAACATTAACCTAACTTTTATCGGTCCATAGTTTATGAAATTTTAGTAGATACTTAACGGAATTTAAATTTCATGCGGATACAAATTGCACGGCGCTCCGGTATGCGAGCGGGACATCGCTATATGCGTGCATACATCCGTCTCGCTCACACACAGATGCTAAGATGCGCAGGATTATTTTATTAATTTGAATAAGTACGTTGTGTAAGATGGCGGAGTACACGTTTCTCAGCCTTCCGCCATTTCTCAATTACATTATCGAATGGGTTGCTGAATAACGTAGAATTCCGAGGAGCCACGCCTAGATTGTCTTTATACAAGTCATTTGCCAACTGTGCTAATAATTTTAATTAAATAAAAAACTCTTTATTTCAGTACTCATAATGAGCTTTGTGAGCTCATAACGTTTGGATATTTAGTTATCATACGACGAATTGTAGCGATACTGACTTTAAATCTTTAATAAGTAAATAATATTTGCTTGCATTTGTTTAGAGTTACAAGAATCTGAGTAAGGAAATCCTTAAAAAATATATTTTAAAAGGGCTTTACTTGGTTAATAACTAGCTAGTTTTGCCACCCGCATTGTGTGAATGTAATAAGTAAACACCATTAATCTTTTAGGTACCTACGTAACGACATTTTGCTTGACAATAATTGCGTGTTACGGTGCATTTACTAAGAACATAGCACTGTAATATATCGCGTATTATATCAGAAGTGTGAAAAGCGATCTTCCTCGACGAATCAGATAACGGGGTGAACGTCACGACTGCTATTCAACAAATAACACAGGCACAGCACATCCGTTTAGTGCACGGCGACTTTGCCATATTTGAGCAAATGTGAGTTTGCATTTAATTAGATTTTGAGTAATATTTTTTTTTAAAGAAATTGCTGGCTATATCTTGACCTCAGTAACATGCGGAAGTGAACTACATCTGTGCCGTACTTCTTTCAACAGTTAACAAAAGGTGTTAGAGAGACAGTTTCACGGTAATGGATATTTTTCTTAACACACTTACCTACATTGACAGATGAATACTTATTGTCACTTTAAAATTAAGTGCATTTTAACTTCAGTGCATATTAGTTATATATATGTAATAAAATAAATATGCACCGCACGAGTTCACGCATGCAATAGGAATGAAAATGCTTCACGTTTTCAATTTTACATTTTTGTTTACATTTGTTAACATAAACTGGCTACTTTAAAAGTAAGGTTATTACCTACTTATTGTACTTTGTTGTATTATTGATAATAACAAAATAGATACCTATATAATAATATATTATTTGAAAGTGTGGTTATTCTACTGTTTTGTATCAGTTGCGTGGGGCGGCGTCGAACCGTGCTGTGCATTACATAACGATCGAGATGGAAAGCATGCTGAGACAATAGACTCAACACGTCGGCACAATGAGGAAACGAACGGGACATTTCAAC